>NC_055688.1:37687072-37964572 GCF_017639745.1 Melanotaenia boesemani | reverse complement strand
ACACCCCCATGCTTGGGTGCTGGGGGTGCGTAGATTCCTCGTGGGTGATGGGAAGAGGGAGGGAGGAAGGGAGGGGAGGCCATGTTTGGGATGGATGGAGTGTGAAGAATGGAGTGCTTAAATGTCAGAACTAAGACAGGAACGTGTCAGTCATGGAAAGATGGAACGGGTTGAAGGAGGTGAGGAGCTGTTAGGGAACTGAATGCCACGGCCCCTATAAGCATGAATCATAGCAAGCCACGTCCTGTCCCACATCTTCTGTCTTTTTTAATGTCCTCACCTTTCATCTTTGTCCCTGCGTTTCCGGTGCCACTCTCTTCCTCTGTGTGATGGATTGCTGTAGACTTTGAAGACTGTAACTACAGATAAGCTTCTGCCTCCGGCTGCACACACACTTTGTTCTCCGGGACAGACCAATTTACCAGCCAGAGATCACTAATTTCAATCAGGCTTCTTTTGGGAAAGTAACACAGACTGAATAATGAATGTGGAGTAAAATTATCTGCGTCCTGTGTGATTTTTCCAGCCTGGAGTTCAAACAGATTTGTGGCACATAAAGTTCACAAGATGTCCCTGTGATGAAGACGATGGTGCCACGAAGAACTGGATCAGAGAGACGGGACAGCACTGAGAGGTAGTACTCAATGAGTACTATTATTATTAATACTTTTATTACTGCATACCATCTTATCAAGACTTGTAAGCTTATAGATTATATAAACACTGAACGTGTTATTACTATTTTCTTATTGCTTTTTTTATTACATGTTGTTATTATGGATATTATTAGCAGCTCCATTACAAACATGTATTTTTCTTATCACTACTGTTGTTCTTTGGATATGATGACGTGGTTATTATTCACGACCAACGTGACTTTGCTGTTTATAATGAAAATTGTTGTAATTTGTTGGGGTAAGATAAGCTTATACTTCCTCTCACCTGAGCTGGGACGTGTTGTGTGGAATTCTTTGATTTTATTCCCCTTTTATTTTTTATATTTTTGCCTTTATGTTCAAATAATTTTTTTTTTGTGTGTGTAAGTGTGTGTGTAGTACCAGTCAAAGGAATGTGTCCAAACCTTTAACTGGTACTTTATATTAGATGTTATTTATTTATTTATGAAATGCATCAATTTTATATATTTTTTAAAAATAAATGTAATTTATTTTATATACAAAATATATTTAATATTTTTAGAAAACACATTTTATTTCTGTTTTATATATTTATCTAGATTATTTATTGTATTTATTCTATTTTTTGCTGTATTTACATGTTTATTTGACATCTTTACTCATTTCTGGAACTGAGAGCTGCACCTCCCAGCAGGGAAAGTCATCAACCTGCTTCACACTCAGCATGTGATAAAATGTGGGTCAAATATTTGTAGATTGTATTGATGATACGCCACCCTGACCGTTTCTAGGATTATCAAACATCTTCCAGAGTCGGCTGAGATGGAGAATCCTGACAACTTTTCTGTTGCCTTCATGTGTTTATAATGAGCTGTTGGTTCTGCTTTCATCATGTCTAGCTTAGCAACAAGCTGTTGGCCCACTGATTGCGTAACATCTGCTAGAATATTAGATTTTTTTCATTTTAATAATACACGTTGCATACCCTAAAGTTCCCACAGCCAATTTAGTTTTACCAACTATATTTTATTCCTTTCTTCTTTCCTTGTTAATTCTGGTCTGGCTCTACAGAGAGCAGCTGTTTGTTTGGTATGTTAATAGCTGGAACTGCAAGCAGAAACATAATTATCATGCAGTGTTCTCAGACACCAGTTAATATGACATCCTGGCTGGTTTATTGGGTGCAGCAGAAGACGCAGTGGGACAAAAGTTTTAAAGCACATTGTCACATAGCCAAATATTTTATTTACCAGTTTTCCTTTGGGATGAGCCCAAGTCACGGAGTGCATGGAAGAGTTACCATCATCATCAAGTTTAATGTTCTACTTGGAGTTTACCGGGAAGGGAGGCTGGTGGAATTGGGGTGGCTGGGGTTACAGATCTTTGTCAGGTACTTTATAATGAGGCTCATACTTTGTCTAAACTTTCTTTTCCGGTAGACTTGCAGTTGTTGTGGTGACAGATCTTGCTGAGGGCATTTAGGAGCAAACACTGAATTACTGTTGCAGAAATGATGTAAATAAACGGAAGACAATCCTGAGGATATCCTTCTATTTGTTGTTGAAAGCATCCCTCCCTTGACGATACACTTCCCACGAGACCCCAATCCTCAGAAAGCTACTGCTCTACATTTTCTTGTCTTGGGTATAACTTTCCTGTTTTTTTTCTAACTAAACTGTGCAGTTATGGTGTAAATTCATCCTCACTGACTTCATGCTGTACTGACATTAAACAGTCCCACTCCACCCTGGAGTCCTCCATTTAAGATCAAATAAACTACCACCATTATATATACGACTCATCTGAGTATTTATCAGCTATTCTAAAATATTGCCTTTGATCAGCCAGAATGTTTCTTTAAGAAAGGAAGAACGGCATGATTACCAAAAGCATTCAATAACATAAGGTTTGGGAAATAGGAAGTTTTGGACCCTTTACACTACTGCCTAACCACCCATCATGAGTGCAATCAAACAGAGAGATACATCGGCTCAGACATTACCTGGTGAAACAAGTTCTGCGTCAGGTACTGAGGAACCATGGTATTATGAGCGTATTAGAGAAATGGGCTGCTATTAGCTACAATTAGCAGCGATGCCCTGCCAGAGATCAGATACCCTGCTGGGATAATAAGCTGGCCAATGGAGGAGGTTCAGACCACAGATGTTAAAACATGGAAGCTGTTCACCGTGCATGGAGGATTCCACCCCAAATCCAGTGTCCAAAGGCTAAGCACAAAGAGGGAGGCCAAGGACTAGTGAGCATCAGGGCCGTTATCCAAGATGAAACATCCAGGCTCCATGAATACATCAGGAAGATGGACCCAAGGGATGAAGCACTGAGTGAATGTCTCAGGCAGTGGAACCTGGAGGAGGATGAAATGGAGGAACCATCATGGAGG
Source organism: Melanotaenia boesemani (assembly GCF_017639745.1). Taxonomy (NCBI): domain Eukaryota; kingdom Metazoa; phylum Chordata; class Actinopteri; order Atheriniformes; family Melanotaeniidae; genus Melanotaenia; species Melanotaenia boesemani. The sequence continues at coordinate 37,961,533 of NC_055688.1, read as the reverse complement.
ACAAGCCAAGCATGGAATGCACCACCGTGGTGGATATGAACAAGTCCTGTCGATGGCTAGAGAGAGCTGAACTGAAGGACAGCACAGAGGTGCTAATCATGGCAGCACAGGAGCAAGCCTTGAGAACCAGGGCACTGGAGGCCCACATCTACCACATCAGGCAGGACCCCAGGTCTACCAAACCAAGCAGGACCCAGGTCTACCACACCATGCAGGACCAAGGTCCACCACACCAGGCAGGACCCCATGTCTACCACACCAGACAGGACCCCAGGTCTACCACACCAGACAGGACCCAAGGTGAAGGCTGTGCAAAGAGGCCTCTGAAACAATCCAGCACCTCACAGCTGGGTGCAAGATCCTGGCAGGCAAAGAACACATGGAACACCATAACCAAGTAGCCGACATAGTGTCCAGAAACATCTGTGCAGAATTTGGACTGGAGACCCCTAGGTCACAATGGAAACACCTCCTAAATTGGTGGAGAATGAGAGGGCTAAGATCCTGTGGGACTTCCAGATACAGACCGACTAAATGGTGGTGGCAAACCAACCGGACATTGTGATCATGGATAAGCAGCAAAGGAAAGCCGTGACTGATTATTACAACTAAAGTGATCACTAATGTAAAAAAGTGAAGAAAAACTTTCCAATGGTGTGTTTTACCAGCAGGTGTTTACTTTGGGTGATGCTGCTGTAGGACTTTTATCACTGCTGCACAAACACTCACTTCAGTGATAAAAAGAAAAAACAGTTTTTATCCAGATCATCAGTTTTATCAGAGTTTCTTCATCAATGTCGGCTGTTTAACTTCAGTCGTCCCATCTGCTGCTTTTTATTTTATAATTAATAAAAAAAAGTTTTAATTCAGAATTATGATCTAGAACATGGTAGAGATGATTTAGAACAGCACATTACATGCTGCATTTACTGACCATTGGACATCTGATGTTTACCCAAGAGAAGGTCAGTTAACAGTAAATATTTGTAAGCATTGGTTCTTTCTGTTGATACAATACAGTAAAAACAGGCAAATTTCAGGCATAGTCGTGAATGGTGATTAATGATTAATTAATATTAAAGCTGTAATTAATCTGATTAATATATATATACATATATATATATATATATATATATATACAGTACATACACACACACACATACACTTAGTTGTATCATGTAATAAAGCTTCAAGTAACACACCCACTTCCAGACCTTGATGCTGTTATTGAACATGTGATTCTGTATTTCAGGTAATGAAGTCTCTGTAAAAACTGCCTCCAAGAGCCAAATTCATTACAACCTTAATCCAGCTGTCTTTTCATCACTATGACCAATTAAAGACTCTTTCACTAAATTGTTAATATTATATTCTCCCTCTCAGCTATACTACCTCTGCTATTATTCACAAACATGCGGCACACATAATGTCCTTCCTAATGGCACGGTGCTTCTGCATGTAAATTAAGTCTTATTCACACAAATAAGTGCTTGGACTCATTACACGGAGCCAGATTGGTTGTCCCACGGCGCTTTGCTTTCCACTGCTAAACCACGAAATTGTTGAAGGATTAAGATTGGATTTCACTATGTAATTTGATCTCTAAACAAGAAAATCCAGATTTGAATAGTTTATTCTATGAGCTTTCACCGCTGGTTTACACCCTGAGGAAAGAAGAAAATCTGCTATTGATTGAATTTTTTTTAACTCTAAAGAGGGGTCCATACGCAGTTTCAACAAATTAGTTTTAGTTAAACAGACCTGACTGCTCAGGAACAAATAAAAACCATTATTGTTATTTGCTCAAAAGAAGAACCTGTGAACATAAAATACCTGCATGTGGATGTTTTATAGACCAGAAAAAAGGGCATGAAAAAATTACCTTTACTTTGATGGAAAAGCACCTCAAAAGTCAAATTTATTAAAGAATGATATGAAGATAGTTTCCACCACGTCCATATTCACACCTGTGATGGAATTTAGATTTTTGATTATTGCTTAATCATGCTGATATTATATTTGAATCATATTTGCTTAAGGAGTGTGACACTGGCACCTCTTATCTGGGTTCTCTCCTGGAGACGTCACAATACCGGTGCCTTTAAGGAACGAGGGCCATTGTCATGTCTCCAGAGCAGAACCCAGATTAGAGGAGCCGCCGTCACACTCCTTAAAACCAGTTAACCAGGCTGCAGCGTAGCCGAGAGGTGGTCTGACACTGTTTTAGAAACAACCACGTCATCAACTTCCTGCTACGTTCAAGGACATTAGTATATTCCACACAAACGCCAGCTTCTTGCTGCGTTCAGGGACATCAGTTCATCCCACATAAACACCAGCTTCTTGCTGCGTTCAGGGACAGCAGCAGAAACATGAGTAATCTACATACATTTACTCGTAGCTGTTGTTAGCACTCCTAGTTTTTCTGTATGAACATGCAGAAAATTCACCATCAGCATGAGAATCACAGCAAGACTTTCTAACCTCCAACTTCCACAGCTGCACAGCAAGGACAGAGAAGACTGCAGCAGGCGCTAGCTTAGTCCTCTGGACTGTTTAGCTGTGTTAAAATGAATAAATACCATCTAATGAGCCTCTTTATGATCAAGGAGGTGGCAGCTCCATCCTACAGCAGACAGCACCGCTCCTCTTCTTCATATACCTACATGCAGCCGCCATTATGCTAACGACTCCGCAGATGCTCAGGCTAACCAGTTAGCTTCCATGTTGCTCCATGTTGTTTTTTAATTCAACTTAATTTTATTGTTTATTTGACAGGGAAATTGTGCAATCACATGATTAGCTAAATCTGATTAGCATCTGCTGTCCCTGGGCAGGTAAAGAAACAACAGTAAATTCAGGATAGAAAAACAGGACATGACCAACATCTCATCCAGTCGGTGTGTGTCATGGATTTTAATCTTTTAGCTTCCAAGGTGTCAGAGCTTCTTACAACCTTTTAAAGTGTTCTTGAGGAACAGTTCTACAGCTTTCTGAAGGTCATTCAAAGGTTTTCTTTAGACACGGGAGGCTTTTTCTCATGTACCCAGTCCGATCTTTCTACCTGAGCATTCTCACAAAGGTTTGTTTAGCCAGGTAACGCTGACCAGCGAATCATTCAAGCTTAAGAAAGCAGAGTAGACTAGTCCAGCATCGCGTCGACTCAAACACGACGTTAACATCACTTCCTTCAGCTGCACACATGGAAGACGTCACTGGTAAAGTTTGAAAGGCCTGAAGTATTTCTCAGCCATCGCTGGCTGGTCTCCTCCAACCTGGATGTGTCCAAGTGCCCTTGAGCAAGACACTAAACCTCACATTTTTACATACACTCATATGATTTTTGTTCTTACAGTTTTTTATTTTAAGCACTTTGATAAACTTGTTTTAGTGTATTTTAAAGCAGCACATTACCCTGACATGCTCTGCATCCTGCAGGCAGACCAACGACAGACGTGTTGGATGGGAAACATGTAAAGTTCTCTCTGGAAGCCAGACAGGGTCAGTCCTTCTACCCTAAGTCAGCGTAATCACAGTGTCCATGTCATGATCGTGTTTTCGGTTTTTATGGTCGCGTGTTCAGTTCTGTTTCCTGTTTTATTTTTATAGTTCTTCCCTCGTTTATTCGGTTTGGTTTTCTGTTTCCTGTTTATTAGTTCACCTGTTTCTCATTAGTCCTCTGTCTGTGCCCTCGATTTCCTTCAATCCTTTTGTGGTCTTCGTGCCATGTTTCTTAGCCATTTTGCTGTGTTTTTTAGCTTCATGCCAAGCTCAGTCCCATCCAGTCCAGTTCTAGTTTAGTTTATGAAAATCGTATTCTGCATCCGTCTGCCTCCTGCCTCGTAAAGCCTGCGTTTGGGTCCACGCCACGCAACCCTGACAATCCTAATTTGATCTACTGACTGTTGTCACTTTTGTTATATTTTGCATAGATTTTATGTTTAATATTCTACTATTTTAGACAACGTCCCAGTGGCAGATGCAATTTCACTGGACCACCAGGGGGCGCTAGGATTTTTTTTTTCTTATTATTTTTTTGTGTGAAAAAAATCCTAATCAATATCTAATCAACATTAAGTTATTTCAGATTCACACATACAAGCAAATTACGCCCCCTGGTGGCCCCATGACTCTTATATAACTGGAAGAAGTTGAATAATTCATGTTTTGTGTATTTCTAAAATGGATAATTAAAAATGAGAATAATCACACTGGCATTTAAAGGGTTAAACTCTTAAAATGATTTTTGATTAAAACTGATCAGAAGATGTGAAGGGATTTATGGGAAAAGCAGAAAAATGTTTCCTGATGAAGGGCGATAAATCTGAGGAGGAAACCAAACTTAAAAAGCCAGGATTTTGGTCCCTTCACACTTTTAGATTCTGTTTCCTGTTTTTTTGTTTTTCTGTCTGGATCCTCATCTACTTTCATGTCCCTTTGTTCTCCAGTGACTTAGAAGTTCTTAGTTCTCTTAGACCTTATTGTCCCTGAGGGGAAATTCCTTCCACAAAACCTGGACTCCCATCACCAAGTAGGCAGCGCTGCACAGAACACGTCACACGACCGTCTTGAATAAATGCTATGATGTAGTTGTAGTTTTAGCTGATTAATATAAAGGTTTTCGTTCATGGCCGGCTCAGCTCCAGACTGAAGTAAACTTTTTTCTTCATGTGTTTGGAGATTGATGAAAAGTCCCACATCCTGTAACAGAATGGAGCCAGTAGGTGATAGATCATCGGTCCTGATGACCACATGATTTTATTATGGCCAGTAAACAGCATTGCTTGTATGCTAGTGATGTACAGCTATGGACAGAAAACATTGAGGGTCTAATCATGTTCTGAGACTTTTTATCATCATAATGTGGATTCATCTGAGTTTTAACTCTGATGTTATTACCGAAAAGGAATCAGGTTTACATCCTCCTGGATGTTTTTTAATCGTCGTCTTCTTCTCTTTCAGCGAGGCTCTCTGAAGTTTAACTCTTGTTCCTAATTTAGATTTTTTTATCTGGTTTTATTCACATACTCCTAATTTTATTGTCCACATTGCTTCTGTTTCTCCGTCCCAGTCATCACCTTTGATGTACAGCCGTAAACAAGATGGTTTTACTGGGTCTGTTTATTAGAAAGGTCCAGCTGCTGCTGGTTTAGGAATGTGAGGAATATTTATTGGACCTGCAATTTTTGGATCCAAACTAATTAAAATATTCAATTTCATTTCATTCAATTCAATTTTAAAAAGTTTAAAATGAATAATTTCTGATCTCATCTCACAGAGTTCTGTGACGTGGATCAGGATTGACATTGATCAGGTGTGACTTGAATCAGATGAGTTGTGGATCATGTGTGACGTGGAGCAGGTGTGACATTGTTACATATGGACTCCACGGAGTCAAGGGCAGGGTAACTATACTTTATTATAAAGACAGAACACAAGGGAGAGGTCTTACTCGAACTGAAGGAGATGGTTGGAGGGACAGGAACCAGGAACGGAGAAGGGGTGAGTCCATGAAGTATTCAGGTTTAAGGTCTGACAGGCAATGACTGTGGCGCTCTGATGAGTCAATGGAGGACAGGTGTGACAGGCTGGGTTTGATTGGAGAGCTGGGATCAGGGACAGGTATGGAGGAGTGGCAGGACAGACTGTGACAGACGTGGATCATGTGTGACGTGGATCAGATGAGTAGTGGATGAGCTGTGACGTGGATCAGGTTTGAAGTGGATCAGGAGTGACGTGGATCAGGAGTTACATGGATCAGGTGTGACGTGGATCAGGTGTGACGTGGATCAGGAGTGACGTGGATCAGGAGTGACATGGATTAGGAGTGACGTGGATCAGATGAGTTGTGGATCAGGTGTGACGTGGATCATGTGTGACGTAGACCAGGTGTGACGTGGATCAGGAGTGACGTGGATCAGGTGTGACGTGGATCAGGTGTGACGTGGATCAGGTGTGACGTGGATCAGGAGTGACGTGGATCAGGAGTGACGTGAATGATGTGTGACTGGGATCATGTGTGACGTGGATCAGGACTGACGTGGATCAGATGAGTTGTGGATCTGGTGTGACGTGGATCAGATGAGTTGTGGATCAGGTGTAACGTGGATCAGGAGTGACGTGGATCATGTGTGACGTGGATCAGATGAGTTGTGGATCAGGTGTGATGTGGATCGGATGAGTTGTGGATCAGGTGTGACGTGGATCTGGTGTAACGTGGATCAGGAGTGACGAGGAACATGTGTGACGTGGATCATGTGTGACGTGGATCAGGTGTGACGTGGATCAGGTGTGACGTGGATCAGATGAGTTGTGGATCAGGTGTGACGTGGATCATGTGTAACGTGGATCAGGTGTGACGTGGATCAGATGAGTTGTGGATCAGGTGTGACGTGGATCATGTGTGACTTGGATCAGGTGTGACATGGATCAGATGAGTCGTGGATCAGGTGTGACACGGATCAGGTGTGACGTGGATCATGTGTGACGTGGATCAGATGAGTCGTGGATCAGGTGTGACGTGGATCAGGTGTGATGTGGATCAGGTGTGACGTGGATAAGGTGTGACGTGGATCAGGAGTGACATGGATCAGGTGTGACATGGATCATGTGTGACGTGGATCAGATGAGTTGTGGATCAGGAGTGACGTGGATCAGGTGTGACATGGATCATGTGTGACATGGATCAGATGAGTTGTGGATCAGGTGTGACGTGGATCTGGTGTAACGTGGATCAGGAGTGACGTGGATCATGTGTGACGTGGATCAGGTGTGACGTGGATCAGATGAGTTGTGGATCAGGTGTGACGTGGATCATGTGTAACGTGGATCATGTGTGACGTGGATCAGATGAGTTGTGGATCAGGTGTGACGTGGATCATGTGTGACTTGGATCAGGTGTGACATGGATCAGATGAGTTGTGGATCAGGTGTGACGTGGATCAGGTGTGACGTGGATCAGGTGTGACGTGGATCATGTGTGACGTGGATCAGATGGGTCGTGGATCAGGTGTGACATGGATCAGGTGTGATGTGGATCAGGTGTGACGTGGATCAGGTGTGACGTGGATCAGGAGTGACATGGATCAGGTGTGACATGGATCATGTGTGACGTGGATCAGATGAGTTGTGGATCAGGAGTGACGTGGATCAGGTGTGACATGGATCATGTGTGACGTGGATCAGATGAGTTGTGGATCAGGTGTGACGTGGATCAGGTGTGACGTGGATCAGGTGTGACGTGGATCATGTGTGACGTGGATCAGGTGTGACGTGGATCAGGTGTGAGGTGGATCAGGTGTGACGTGGATCAGCTGTGACGTGCATCAGGTGTGACGTGGATCATGTGTGACGTGGATCAGATGAGTTGTGGATCATGTGTGACGTGGATCAGATGAGTTGTGGATCAGGTGTGACGTGGATCAGGTGTGACGTGGATCAGGTGTGACGTGGATCATGTGTGACGTGGCTCATGTGTGACGTGGATCAGATGAGTTGTGGATCAGATGTGACGTGGATCAGGTGTGACATGGACCAGGTGAGTTGTGGATCAGGTGTGAGGTGGATCAGGTGTGACGTGGATCAGGTGTGACGTGCATCAGGTGTGACGTGGATCATGTGTGACGTGGATCAGATGAGTTGTGGATCATGTGTGACGTGGATCAGATGAGTTGTGGATCAGGTGTGACGTGGATCAGGTGTGACGTGGATCAGGTGTGACGTGGATCAGGAGTGACGTGGATCAGGTGTGACGTGGATCAGGTGTGACGTGAATCAGGTGTGACGTGGATCAGGTGTGACTTGGATCATGTGTGACGTGGATCAGATGAGTTGTGGATCAGGTGTGACGTGGATCATGTGTGACTTGGATCAGGTGTGACGTGGATCAGTTGAGTTGTGGATCAGGTGTGACGTGGATCATGTGTGACATGGATCAGATGAGTTGTGGATCAGGTGTGACGTGGATCAGGTGTGATTTGGATCAGGTGTGATGTGGATCAGGTGTGACGTGGATCAGGAGTGACATGGATCAGGTGTGACATGGATCATGTGTCAGGTGGATCAGATGAGTTGTGGATCAGGAGTGACGTGGATCAGGTGTGACATGGATCATGTGTGACCTGGATCAGATGAGTTGTGGATCAGGTGTGACGTGGATCAGGTGTGACGTGGATCATGTGTGACGTGGATCATGTGTGACGTGGATCAGATGAGTTGTGGATCAGGTGTGACGTGGATCAGGAGTGACGTGGATCAGGTGTGACATGGATCATGTGTGACGTGGATCATGTGTGACATGGATCAGATGAGTTGTGGATCAGGTGTGACGTGGATCAGATGTAAGGTGGATCAGGAGTGACGTGGATCACTTGTGACTTGGATCATGTGTGACGTGGATCAGGTGTAACGTGGATCAGGTGAATTTTGGATCAGGTGTGACGTGGATCAGGTGTGACGTAGATCAGGAGTGACATGGATCAGGTGTGACATGGATCATGTGTGACGTGGATCATGTGTGACATGGATCAGATGAGTTGTGGATCAGGTGTGACGTGGATCAGGTGTGACGTCGATCAGGTGTGACGTGGATCAGGAGTGACGTGGAACATGTGTGACGTGGATCATGTGTGACGTGGATCAGATGAGTTGTGGATCAGGTGTGACGTGGAACAGACGAGTTGTGGATCAGGTGTGACGTGGATCAGATGTAAGGTGGATCAGGAGTGACGTGGATCATGTGTGACTTGGATCATGTGTGACATGGATCAGGTGTAACGTGGATCAGGTGAGTTGTAGATCAGGTGTGAGGTGGATCAGGTGTGATGTGGATCAGGTGTGACGTGGATCAGGAGTGACATGGATCAGGTGTGACGTGGATCAGGTGTGACATGGATCAGGTGTGACATGGATCAGGAGTGACGTGGATCAGATGAGTTGTGGATCAGGTGGGATGTGGATCAGGTGTGACGTGGATCAGGAGTGACGTGGATCAGGTGTGACATGGATCATGTGTGATGTGGATCTTGTGTGATGTGGATCATGTGTGAAGTGGATCAGATGAGTTGTGGATCAGTTGTGACATGGATCATGTGTGACGTGGATCATGTGTGACGTGTATCAGATGAGTTGTGGATCAGGTGTGACGTGGAATAGACGAGTTGTGGATCAGGTGTGACGTGGATCAGGTGTAACGTGGATCATGAGTGATGTGGATCATGTGTGACTTGGATCATGTGTGACGTGGATCAGGTGTGACGTGGATCTTGTGTGATGTGGATCATGTGTGAAGTGGATCAGATGAGTTGTGGATCAGGTGTGACATGGATCATGTGTGACGTGGATCATGTGTGACGTTTATCAGATGAGTTGTGGATCAGGTGTGACGTGGAACAGACGAGTTGTGGATCAGGTGTGACGTGGATCAGGAGTGATGTGGATCATGTGTGACTTGGATCATGTGTGACTTGCATCAGGGGTGACGTGGACCAGGTGTGACGTGGATCAGGAGTGACGTGGATTAGGTGTGACATGGATCATGTGTGACATGGATCAGATGAGTTGTGGATCAGGTGCGACGTGGATCAGGTGTGACGTGGATCAGGAGTGAAGTGGATCAGGTGTGACGTGGATCAGGTGTGACGTGGATCAGGAGTGACGTGGAACAGGTGTGACATGGATCATGTGTGACGTGGATCAGATGAGTTGTGGATCAGGTGTGACGTGGAACAGACGAGTTGTGGATCTATGAGGCCAGATCAGTCTCAATAAGAATGAACTCACGCCAGGTGTTTCACAAATGCACACGCTCTGGTTTGCATTCGTATTTCAGAATCGGAAATGCACACGCTCTGGTTTGCATTTGTATGTCAGAATCGGAAATGCACACAATCTGTTTTACAAATGCACACGCTCTGGTTTGCATTTGTATTTCAGAATCGGAAATGCACACAATCTGTTTCACAAATGCACACGCTGTGGTTCACAAATATAATTTTGAGGCACACTTGTAAGATTATACGAATTGCTGAACGTGCATTTACGAACTGCTTCTCATTTGTGAACATCTCTGCATTCGTGAGAGAATTCTCTGCGGTGGATTTTGAGACTCCCCTGACGCCGCAGTGTAACGAATGTCACCATTGGTTGACTAATCTGTCAATCAAATTTCCGAGTGTGATTGACAGATTCATCAGTCAATCAGGTGTGTTTGCATTCAGCCAATCATACTGCTCCTTACATTTTCTCCATACTTTTAAACCTGTCGCAGAGCTAATACTGCTATTTGAGCATGGTAGTTAAAGTCCAACTAGCGGGCAGACATGGAGGAGACTCAACAATCACAACCTGTAAGTAACACATTTATCTTACATTCCCTCGTTGTAGATCATGTAATGTTATCGAATTAACTGATTGACTGATGAATCTGTCAATCACACTCGGAAATTTGATTGACAGATTAGTCAACCAATGGTGACATTCGTTACACTGCGGCGTCAGGGGAGTCTCAAAATCCACCGCAGAGAATTCTCTCACGAATGCAGAGATGTTCACAAATGAGAAGCAGTTCGTAAATGCACGTTCAGCAATTCGTATAATCTTACAAGTGTGCCTCAAAATTATATTTGTGAACCACAGCGTGTGCATTTCCGATTCTGAAATACAAATGCAAACCAGAGCGTGTGCATTTGTGAAACAGATTGTGTGCATTTCCGATTCTGAAATACGAATGCAAACCAGAGCGTGTGCATTTGTGAAACACCTGGCGTGAGTTCATTCTTATTGAGACTGATCTGGCCTCATATGGATCAGGTGTGACGTGGATCAGGTGTGACGTTTATCATGTGTGACGTGGATCAGATGAGTTGTGGATCAGGTGTGATGTGGATCAGGTGTGATTTGGATCAGGTGTGATGTGGATCAGGTGTGACGTGGATCAGGTGTGACGTGGATCAGGAGTGACATGGATCAGGTGTGACATGGATCATGTGTCACGTGGATCAGATGAGTTGTGGATCAGGTGTGACGTGGAATAGACGAGTTGTGGATCAGGTGTGACGTGGATCAGGTGTAACGTGGATCATGAGTGATGTGGATCATGTGTGACTTGGATCATGTGTGACGTGGATCAGGTGTGACGTGGATCTTGTGTGATGTGGATCATGTGTGAAGTGGATCAGATGAGTTGTGGATCAGGTGTGACATGGATCATGTGTGACGTGGATCATGTGTGACGTTTATCAGATGAGTTGTGGATCAGGTGTGAAGTGGATCAGATGTAAGGTGGATCAGGAGTGACGTGGATCAGGTGAGTTGTGGATCAGGTGTGACGTGGATCAGGTGTGACGTCGATCAGGTGTGACGTGGATCAGGAGTGACGTGGAACAGGTGTGACATAGATCATGTGTGACTTGGATCAGATGAGTTGTGGATCAGGTGTGACGTGGAACAGACGAGTTGTGGATCAGGTGTGACGTGGATCAGATGTAAGGTGGATCAGGAGTGACGTGGATCATGTGTGACTTGGATCATGTGTGACGTGGATCAGGTGTAACGTGGATCAGGTGAATTGTGGATCAGGTGTGACGTGGATCAGGTGTGACGTGGACCAGGTGTGACGTGGATCAGGAGTGACGTGGATCACGTGGGACGTGGATCAGGTGTGAAATGATTAGGTGTGATGTGGATCAGGTGTGACGTGGATCAGGTGTGACGTGGATCAGGTGTGACTTGGATCATGTGTGACGTGGATCAGATGAGTTGTGGATCAGGTGTGACGTGGATCATGTGTGACTTGGATCAGGTGTGACGTGGATCAGATGAGTTGTGGATCAGGTGTGACGTGGATCAGGTGTGACGTGGATCATGTGTGATGTGGATCAGATGAGTTGTGGATCAGGTGTGACGTGGATCAGGTGTGAGGTGTGATGTGGATCAGGTGTGACGTGGATCAGGTGTGACGTGGATCAGGAGTGACAGGGATCAGGTGTGACATGGATCATGTGTGACGTGGATCAGATGAGTTGTGGATCAGGAGTGACGTGGATCAGGTGTGACATGGATCATGTGTGACCTGGATCAGATGAGTTGTGGATCAGGTGTGACGTGGATCAGGTGTGACGTGGATCATGTGTGACGTGGATCATGTGTGATGTGGATCAGATGTGTTGTGGATCAGGTGTGATGTGCATCAGGTGTGACGTGGATCAGGAGTGATGTGGATCAGGTGTGACATGGATTTCAATGTCCACTGCACTAGTGACTAAGTTACATAAAGACTTGTAAATACTGATGTACATTAATACACATATCCATCTGTATATTATGCTCATAGTACTTAAATCATCATACTGTGATAATCACTTTTTTTGCTTTTGTACATTGCACATTTGTACATACTGTACATTCATTTGCACATACTGTATATAATATATATCTTGCACTTGTTGCTTATTGCACTTCTGGTTAGATGCCAAACTGTGTTTCGTTGCACTGTACTTGTACATGTGTAATGACAATAAAGTTGAATCTAATCTAATCTAATCTAATCATGTGTGATGTGGATAATGTGTGACATGGATCAGATGATTTGTGGATCAGGTGTGACGTGGAACAGACGAGTTGTGGATCAGGTGTGACGTGGATCAGATGTAAGGTGGATCAGGAGTGAGGTGGATCATGTGTGACTTGGATCATGTGTGACATGGATCAGGTGTAACGTGGATCAGGTGAGTTGTAGATCAGGTGTGAGGTGGATCAGGTGTGATGTGGATCAGGTGTGACGTGGATCTTGTGTGATGTGGATCATGTGTGACGTGGATCAGATGAGTTGTGGATCAGGTGTGACATGGATCATATGTGACTTGGATCATGTGTGACGTGGATCAGGTGTGACGTGGACTAGGTGTGTCGTGGATCAGGAGTGACGTGGATCAGGTGTGACGTGGATCAGGGGTGACGTGGATCAGATGAGTTGTGGATCAGGTGTGATGTGGATCATGTGTGACGTGGATCATGTGTGACGTGGATCAGATGAGTTGTGGATCAGGTGTGACGTGGATCAGGTGTGAAGTGTATCAGGAGTTACGTGGATCAAGTGTGACGTGGATCAGGTGTGACGTGGATCAGGAGTGACGTGGATCATGTGTGACTTGGATCAGGTGTGACGTGGATTAGGAGTGACGTGGATCAGATGAGTTGTGGATCAAGTGTGACGTGGATCAGGTGTGACGTGGATCAGGAGTGACGTGGATCAGGTATGACGTGGATCAGGTGTGACGTGGATCATGTATGACGTGGATCAGATGAGTTTTGGACCAGGTGTGACGTGGATCAGGTGTGACGTGGATCAGGTGTTACGTGGATCAGGAGTGACTTGGATCAGGTGTGACGTGGATCAGATGTGACGTGGATCAGGTGTGACGTGGATCAGGCGTGACATGGATCAGGTGGGATGTGGATCAGATGAGTTGTGGATCAGGTTGATGTGGATCAGGTGTGACGTGGATCAGGTGTGACGTGGATCATGTGTGACGTGGATCAGATGAGTCGCGGATCAGGTGTGACGTGGATCAGGTGTGATGTGGATCAGGTGTGACGTGGATCAGGTGTGACACGGATCATGTGTGACGTGGATCAGGTGTGACATGGATCAGGTGTGACATGGATCAGGAGTGACGTGGATCAGATGAGTTGTGGATCAGGTGGGATGTGGATCAGGTGTGACGTGGATCAGGAGTGACGTGGATCAGGTGTGACATGGATCATGTGTGACGTGGATCTTGTGTGATGTGGATCATGTGTGAAGTGGATCAGATGAGTTGTGGATCAGTTGTGACATGGATCATGTGTGACGTGGATCATGTGTGACGTGTATCAGATGAGCTGTGGATCAGGTGTGACGTGGAATAGACGAGTTGTGGATCAGGTGTGACGTGGATCAGGTGTAACGTGGATCATGAGTGATGTGGATCATGTGTGACTTGGATCATGTGTGACGTGGATCAGGTGTGACGTGGATCTTGTGTGATGTGGATCATGTGTGAAGTGGATCAGATGAGTTGTGGATCAGGTGTGACATGGATCATGTGTGACGTGGATCATGTGTGACGTGGATCAGGAGTGATGTGGATCATGTGTGACTTGGATCATGTGTGACGTTCATCAGGGGTGACGTGGACCAGGTGTGACGTGGATCAGGAGTGACGTGGATTAGGTGTGACATGGATCATGTGTGACATGGATCAGATGAGTTGTGGATCAGGTGCGACGTGGATCAGGTGTGACGTGGATCAGGAGTGAAGTGGATCAGGTGTGACGTGGATCAGGTGTGACGTGGATCAGGAGTGACGTGGAACAGGTGTGACATGGATCATGTGTGACGTGGATCAGATGAGTTGTGGATCAGGTGTGACGTGGAACAGACGAGTTGTGGATCAGGTGTGACGTGGATCAGGTGTGATGTTTATCATGTGTGACGTGGATCAGATGAGTTGTGGATCAGGTGTGACGTGGATCAGGTGTGATTTGGATCAGGTGTGATGTGGATCAGGTGTGACGTGGATCAGGTGTGACCTGGATCAGGAGTGACATGGATCAGGTGTGACATGGATCATGTGTCACGTGGATCAGATGAGTGGTGGATCAGGAGTGACGTGGATCAGGTGTGACATAGATCATGTGTGACCTGGATCAGATGAGTTGTGGATCAGGTGTGACGTGGATTAGGTGTGACGTGGATCATGTGTGACGTGGATCATGTGTGACGTGGATCAGATGAGTTGTGGATCAGGTGTGACGTGGAGCAGGAGTGACGTGGATCAGGTGTGACATGGATCATGTGTGACGTGGATCATGTGTGACATGGTCAGATGAGTTGTGGATCAGGTGTGACGTGGATCAGGTGTGACGTGGATCAGGAGTGACGTGGAACAGGTGTGACATGGATCATGTGTGACTTGGATCAGATGAGTTGTGGATCAGGTGTGACGTGGAACAGACGAGTTGTGGATCAGGTGTGACGAGGATCAGATGTAAGGTGGATCAGGAGTGACGTGGATCATGTGTGACTTGGATCATGTGTGACGTGGATCAGGTGTAACGTGGATCAGGTGAGTTGTGGATCAGGTGTGACGTGGATCAGGTGTGACATGGATCAGGAGTGACGTGGATCATGTGTGACGTGGATCAGATGAATTGTGGATCAGGTGTGACGTGGATCAGGTGTGACGTGGACCAGGTGTGACGTGGATCAGGAGTGACGTGGATCACGTGGGACGTGGATCAGGTGTGAAATGATCAGGTGTGATGTGGATCAGGTGTGACGTGGATCAGGTGTGACGTGGATCAGGTGTGACTTGGATCATGTGTGACGTGGATCAGATGAGTTGTGGATCAGGTGTGACGTGGATCATGTGTGACTTGGATCAGGTGTGACGTGGATCAGATGAGTTGTGGATCAGGTGTGACGTGGATCAGGTGTGACGTGGATCATGTGTGATGTGGATCAGATGAGTTGTGGATCAGGTGTGACGTGGATCAGGTGTGAGGTGTGATGTGGATCAGGTGTGACGTGGATCAGGTGTGACGTGGATCAGGAGTGACAGGGATCAGGTGTGACATGGATCATGTGTGACGTGGATCAGATGAGTTGTGGATCAGGAGTGACGTGGATCAGGTGTGACATGGATCATGTGTGACCTGGATCAGATGAGTTGTGGATCAGGTGTGACGTGGATCAGGTGTGACGTGGATCATGTGTGACGTGGATCATGTGTGATGTGGATCAGATGTGTTGTGGATCAGGTGTGATGTGGATCAGGTGTGACGTGGATCAGGAGTGACGTGGATCAGGTGTGACATGGATCATGTGTGATGTGGATAATGTGTGACATGGATCAGATGATTTGTGGATCAGGTGTGACGTGGATCAGGTGTGAGGTCGATCAGATATGACGTGGATCAGGAATGACGTGGAACAGGTGTGACATGGATCATGTGTGACGTGGATCAGATGAGTTGTGGATCAGGTGTGACGTGGAACAGACGAGTTGTGGATCAGGTGTGACGTGGATCAGATGTAAGGTGGATCAGGAGTGAGGTGGATCATGTGTGATGTGGATCATGTGTGACATGGATCAGGTGTAACGTGGATCAGGTGAGTTGTAGATCAGGTGTGAGGTGGATCAGGTGTGATGTGGATCAGGTGTGACGTGGATCTTGTGTGATGTGGATCATGTGTGACGTGGATCAGATGAGTTGTGGATCAGGTGTGACATGGATCATATGTGACTTGGATCATGTGTGACGTGGATCAGGTGTGACGTGGACTAGGTGTGTCGTGGATCAGGAGTGACGTGGATCAGGTGTGACGTGGATCAGGGGTGACGTGGATCAGATGAGTTGTGGATCAGGTGTGATGTGGATCATGTGTGACGTGGATCATGTGTGACGTGGATCAGATGAGTTGTGGATCAGGTGTGACGTGGATCAGGTGTGAAGTGTATCAGGAGTGACGTGGATCAGGTGTGACGTGGATCAGGTGTGACGTGGATCAGGAGTGACGTGGATCATGTGTGACTTGGATCAGGTGTGACGTGGATTAGGAGTGACGTGGATCAGATGAGTTGTGGATCAAGTGTGACGTGGATCAGGTGTGACGTGGATCAGGAGTGACGTGGATCAGGTATGACGTGGATCAGGTGTGACGTGGATCATGTATGACTTGGATCAGATGAGTTTTGGACCAGGTGTGACGTGGATCAGGTGTGACGTGGATCAGGTGTTACGTGGATCAGGAGTGACTTGGATCAGGTGTGACGTGGATCAGATGTGACGTGGATCAGGTGTGACGTGGATCAGGCGTGACATGGATCAGGTGGGATGTGGATCAGATGAGTTGTGGATCAGGTTGATGTGGATCAGGTGTGACGTGGATCAGGTGTGACGTGGATCATGTGTGACGTGGATCAGATGAGTCGCGGATCAGGTGTGACCTGGATCAGGTGTGATGTGGATCAGGTGTGACGTGGATCAGGTGTGACACGGATCATGTGTGACGTGGATCAGGTGTGACATGGATCAGGTGTGACGTGGATAAGATGAGTTGTGGATCAGGTGTGATGTGCATCAGGTGTCACGTGGATCAGGGGTGACATGGATCAGGTGTGAAGTCGATGAGATGAGTTGTGGATCAGGTGTGATGTGGATCAGGTGTGACGTGGATCAGGTGTGAGACGGATCATGTGTGACGTGGATCAGGTGTGACGTGGATCAGTTGTGACGTGGATCGGGTGTGACGTGGATCAGGTGTGACGTGGATCAGGTGTGACGTTGTTTATGGGTGACGTGGATCATGTGTGATGTGGATCATGTGTGACGTGGATCAGATGAGTTGTGGATCAGGAGTGACGTGGATCAGGTGTGACTTGGATCATGTGTGACGTGGATCAGGAGTGACGTGGATCAGGAGTGACGTGGATCAGGTGTGACGTGGATCAGGAGTGACGTGGATCAGGAGTGACGTGGATCATGTGTGACGTGGATCATGAGTGACCTGAATCAGGTATGACGTGGATCATGTGTGACTTGTATCATGTGTGACATGGATCAGATGAGTTGTGGATCAGGTGTGACCTGGATCAGTTGTGACGTGGATCAGGAGTGACGTGGATCAGGTGTGACGTGGATCAGGTGTGACGTGGATCAGGAGTGACATGGATCAGGTGTGACGTGGATTAGGTGTGACATGGATCAGGTGTGACGTGGATCAGGAGTGACTTGGATCAGGTGTGACGTGGATCAGGAGTGACGTGGATCAGGTGTGACGTGGATCATGTGTGACGTGGATCAGATGAGTTATGGATCAGGTGTGACGTAGATCAGATGAGTTGTCGATCAGGTGTGACGTGGATCAGGTGTGATGTGGATCAGATGAGTTGTGGATCAGGTTTGATGTGGATCAGGTGGGATGTGGATCAGGTGTGTTGCAGGGAAACACCTAAAACCTGCAGGCCTGGTGGTGATCCTGTACCAAAGGGAAATATGTTGACTATCAATATATATATATATATATATATATTGATTATGAAGAGTTGGAGCTGTCTCTGACGTTAAAGCAGACCATGTGAAGAAGCAGGGTTGTGAATACTGATCCAGCTCGATAGAAAGATAAAAACACAGCTGTTTTATATCAACCACCAATAAAAGACAAGTTTTTCTACGATCCTCATTTTGTCTGAAAAATGGCCAAAAAAAATCACAAATAAAAACTTTATTTAACTGACATTTAACTTTCTATTGCTTTTTCTCAGCTTTTTCTATTTCTCTTCATCTGTTTTCATCTTTCACTCATTTCTTGTCTATTTGCACTTTTCCACATCTTGCTAGACATTCCCTGTTATCCTCCAGCCTTGTCCTCCTTCTTGCTTTGTTTTGCTCTGGTTTTGAACCATTTTCTTCCCTCTCTGTGTCTTCAGTCCGTGATGGACCCGAACATCTGACACCACACAGGCTGAGTTTGCACATGTTTAAATTGCCATCAGAACACTGAAGTTTGGATCTTTTTGCTGGAAGAGTTACAGCTCATTATTTTCTCTTCGGCCTTTAGTTCCAGAAGGACCAGAGCAATCAGACACGTTTTCTCTCTGCTGCCACTGAAACCTTCGCTGAGGTTACGTCTCTGCCGCACACAGTGCTGTGTGATGAGCATTTTCTCTGATGTGAAAGTAATGAAACTTGAGCTTTTTGGGGAGATGCTTCAAACCTGCAGCTCTGCTCAGCTTCCTGAAGCAGAGGTGGTCTTTGCTGTGTGGGCGGCGCCAGCAGCAGGACTAAATAAATAAATCTCCATCATTTGTCCCAAGCAGCTTTCCAGACTACCAATGTTTTCCACAGAGGTGGAGGAAGCACTTAATAACTGTACTAAAGTTAAAGTATGAATAAACAGACAAAAATGTACTCTAGTAAAAGTACCACATCAACCTTTTTCTTAAGTTAAAGTACTTACTTTAAACAGAGTTCAAAGTAAAGGTGATTGTACTAGCACATCAGTATTATGTGTGTGGCCATTTTAATTAATAATGATGATGATGATGATGGTGCTGGGAACACTGGAAAAATCTCAGATCAATTATTAGAAAGAATATTGATCTTATTGTGTTTACTCAGTGACACAGTTCACGTCTGGAGGATTCTGGGAATCAGAGTTGAGTTCGAAGCCTTTACGGTGAAAAAGAAGCGTCCAGCATCATCACTGGTTAGTGATGATGATGCTGCTGCAAGTGAAGGAGGTGTAATATTACCACCAGCAGTGACTGGTTTAGTGGACCAGTTCCCTCCACCTAAATCCAGAACCAAAACCAGGACCAAACAGGAAGTAATTTTTCCATAATAACCATCAGACTTTTATTTATTTATTTATTAGGGTCCGAGCCATACGAAGTATGGCAAGGCCCTATTGTTATTGCTATGTTTATTAGGGTCCGAGCCATACAAAGTATGGCAAGGCCCTATTGTTCCTGAAATGTTTAGTCTTCTCCTCCTTCTAAGCATTTCGACGCCAAATTTGACCCCCTAAACACCCATGAAAAGTTGTGAAACTTGGCACACACGTCAAGCCCGGCGACAATCGGATATTATAAGGTCCGCATACTATTCAATGCAAAATTGGCTCAACAGCGCCACCTAGAGTCACCAAAAATCACCACATGAATGGGGCCCAGGAAGTCTACTTCAACGTAGGAAGACGAAACTCGGCACACACGTGTACCACCCCGTGTTGACCAAAAAACTCAATGTAACACCTGTCGCCATGGCAACGGGGCGCCCGCCATCTTGGCGTGTGCGGCCATTTCTTTAACATTTTTTGTACTTTACACACATCGTACTTGAACGAACTAGTCTGAGGGGATTTGTGCGACTGACTCCAAACTTGGTGGGAAGCTTCCTGACAAGTTGGGGACCAAACGCTCCTCAAATCTTTCTAATAGCAGAAAGCGTGTTACCGTGGCAACAGACGGAAAAACGCCTCCTCGCCATGAAACACGGTTTGCTCATATCTCCACAGAAATAGATGGGATCTGCACCAAAGTTCACAGTATTCATACGTGTCACACCCCAAGTCCAGCAAACAAGTCAATCGAACACCTGTTGCCATGGCAACAGGGAGGCCGCCATCTTGGATTTCATTTCCATTTGAACGAACTAGTCTAAGGGGACTCGTGCGACTGACTCCAAACTTGGTGGGGACCTTCCTGACAAGTTGGGGACCAAACGCTCCTCAAATCTCTCTAATAGGAAAAAGCGTGTTACTGTGGCAACCGACGGAAAACGCCTTCTCGCCATGAAACACGGTTTGCTTATATCTCCACAGGAATAAATGGGAACTTCACCAAACTTGACAGGATTCATATACGTTGGGTCCTTAACGCGTTACACCACCTGTTGTCATGGTGACATCGGGTGGCGGGGTCCAGGCAGCTCGGACCCGATGGATGCCGCTTGCGGCTTTAATTATTATTAGGGTCCGAGCCATACGAAGTATGGCAAGGCCCTATTGTTTTCCAAATGTTTAGTCTCCTAAGCATTTCAACGCCAAATTTGACCCCCTAAACACCCATGAAAAGTTGTGAAACTTGGCACACACGTCAAGCCCGGCGTATCTCCGATATTATAAGGTCTGCATACTTTTCAATGCAAAATTGGCTCTACAGCGCCACCTAGACACCCCAAAAATCCCCACATGAATGGGGTCCCGAACGTCTACTTCGGCGTAGGAAGACGAAACTCGGCACACATGTGTAACACCCCGAGTCGAGCAGAAAAGTCAATCTACCACCTTTTGCCATGGCAACGGTGCGCCCGCCATCTTGGCGTGTGCGGCCATTTTTTTGCCATTTTTTGCACTTTACACACATCGTATTTGAGCGAACTAGTCTGAGGGGATTCGTGACATTGACTCCTAACTTGGTGGGAAGCTTCCTGACAAGTTGGGGACCAAACGCTCCTCAAATCTTTCTAATAGCAGAAAGCGTGTTACCGTGGCAACATACGGAAAAACGCCTTCTCGCCATGAAACGCGGTTTGCTCATATCTCCATAGAAATACGTGGGATCTGCACCAAACTTGACAGAATTTATACGTGTGACACCCCAAGTCCAGCAAAGAAGTCAATCAAACACCTGTTGCCATGGCAACGGGGTGCCCGCCATCTTGGATTTCACTGCCATTTGATCAAACTAGACTGAGGGGATTCATGCGACTGACTCCAAACTTGGTGGGAACCTTCCTGACAAGTTAGGGACCAAACGCTCCTCAAAACTTTCCAATAGGAAAAAGCGTGTAACCGTGGCAACCGACGGAAAATGCCTTCTCGCCATGAAACACGGTTTGCTCATATCTCCATAGGAATACGTGGGATCTGCACCAAACTTGACAGGATTCATACAGGTTGGGTCCTTAACGCATTACAGCACCTGTGGTCATGGCAACATCAGGTGGCGGGGTCCAGGCAGCTCGGACCCGATGGATGCCGCTTGCGGCTTTAATTAGGGTCCGAGCCATACGAAGTATGGCGAGACCCTATTGTAGTTGAAATGTTTCTTATTAGGGTCCGAGCCATACAAAGTATGGCAAGGCCCTATTGTGGTTGAAATGTTTATTGTTCTTCTCCTTCTAAGAACTTTGAGCCCAAATATGACCCCCTAAACACCCATGAAAAGTTGTGAAACTTGGCACACCCGTCAAGCCTGGCGAAAATTTCGATATTCTAAGGTCCGCATACACATCAATGCAAAATTGGCTCAACAGCGCCACCTAGGAAAACAAAATACCCCAAAATGAATGGGGACCCCAACGTCCACTTCAACGTAGGAAGACGAAACTTGGTACACACGTGTAACATCCCGAGTTGACCAGAAAAGTCAATTGAAAACATGTTGCCATGGCAACGGGGTGCCCGCCATCTTGGGGTGTGCGGCCATTTTTTTGCCATTTTTTGCACTTTACACACATCGTATTTGAACGAACTCGTCTGAGGGGATTCGTGCGACGGACTCCAAACTTGGTGGGAAGCTTCCTGACAGGTTGGGGACCAAACGCTCCGCAAATCTTTGTAATAGCAGAAAGCGTGTTACCGTGGCAACCGACGGAAAAACGCCTTCTCACCATGAAACACGGTTTGCTCATATCTCCATGCAAATACGTGGGATCTGCACCAAACTTGACAGTATTCATACGTGTGACACCCCAAGTCCAGCAAAGAAGTCAATCGAACACCTGTTGCCATGGCAACGGGGTGCCCTCCATCTTGGGTTTCATTGCCATTTGAACGAACTACTCTGAGGGGATTCGTGCGACTGACTCCAAACTTGGTGGGAAGCTTCCTGGCAAGTTGGGGACCAAACGCTCCTCAAATCTTTCTAATAGGAAAAATCGTGTCACCGTGGCAACCGACGGAAAAACCCTTCTCGCCATGAAACACGGTTGCTCATGTCTCCAGAGGAATACATGGGAACTGCACCAAACTTGACAGGATTCATACTTGTTGGGTCCTTAACGCGTTACACCACCTGTTGTCATGGCAACATCGGGTGGCGGGGTCCAGGCCGCTCGGACCCGATGGATGCCGCTTGCGGCTTTAATTATTATTATTATACTCCTAAGCATTTCGACCCCAAATTTGACCCCCTAAACGCCCATGAAAAGTTGTGAAACTTCGCACACACATCAAGCCCGGCGAAAAATTTCATATTCTAAGGTCCACATACATTTCAATGCAAAAGTGGCTCAACAGCGCCCCCTAGACACCCCAAAAATCCCCAAATGAATGGGGTCCCAAAAGTCTACTTCGACGTGGGAACACGAAACTCGGCACACACGTGTACCACCCCGAGTCGACCACAAAACTCAATAGAACACCTGTTGCCATGGCAACGGGGCGCCCGCCATCTTGGTGTGTGCGGCCATTTTATGCACTTTACACACATCGCATTTGAACGAACTAGTCTGAGGAGATTTGTGCGACAGACTCCAAACTTGGTGGGAAGCTTCCTGACAAGTTGGGGACCAAACGCTCCTCAAAACTTTCTAATAGCAGAAAGCGTGTTACCGTGGCAACCGACGGAAAAACGCCTTCTCGCCATGAAACACGGTTTGCTCATATCTCCATGGAAATAGATGGGATCTGCACCAAACTTCACAATATTCATACGTGTCACACCCGAAGTCCAGCAAAGAAGTCAATCGAACACCTGTTGCCATGGCAACGGGGTGGCCGCCATCTTGGATGTCACTGACATTTGAATGAACTAGTCTGAGGGGGTTCATCCGACTGACTCCAAACTTGGTGGGGACCTTCCTGACCAGATGGGGATCAAACGCTCCTCAAATCTTTCTAATAGGAAAAAACGTGTTACCGTGGCAACACACGAAATATGACCATCTCGCCATGAAACACGATTGCTTATATCTCCATAGAAATTCAGGGGATCTGCACCAAACTTGCCAGTATTCATACCTGTCACACCCCAACGCCAACAAAGAAGTCAATTGAACACCTGTTGCCATGGCAACGGGGTGGCCGCCATCTTGGATGTCACTGACATTTGAATGAACTAGTCTGAGGGGGTTCAGCCGACTGACTCCAAACTTGGTGGGGACCTTCCTGACCAGATGGGGATCAAACGGTCCTCAAATCTTTCTAATAGGAGAAAGCGTGTTACCGTGGCAACCGACAGAAAACGCCTTCTCGCCATGAAACACGGTTTGCTTATATCTCCACAGGAATGAATGGGAACTGCACCAAACTTGACAGTATTCACACACGTTGGGTCCTTAACGCGTTACACCACCTGTTGTCATGGTGACATCGGGTGGCGGGGTCCAGGCAGCTCGGACCCGATGGATGCCGCTTGCGGCTTTAATTATTAGGGTCCGAGCCATACGAAGTATGGCAAGGCCCTATTGTTCCTGAAATGTTTATTATTATTATTAGGGTCCGAGCCATACGAAGTATGGCGAGACCCTATTGTAGTTGAAATGTTTCTTATTAGGGTCCGAGCCATACAAAGTATGGCGGGGCCCTATTGTTTCTGCTATGTTTATTATTCTCGTTCTCCTAAGCGCTTTGACCCCAAATTTGACCCCCTAAACACCCATGAAAAGTTGTGAAACTTGGCACAGACGTCACGTCCGGCGTAACTCGGATATTATAAGGTCCGCATACACTTCAATGCAAAATTGGCTCAACAGCGCCACCTACAGTCACCAAAAATCACCACATGAATGGGGCCCCGGAAGTCTACTTCGACGTAGGAACACAAAACTCGGTACACACGTGTAACACCCCGAGTCAAGCAAAAAAGTCAATGAAACAGCTGTTGCCATGGCAATAGGGCGCCCGCCATCTTGGCGTGTGCGGCCATTTTTTTGCCATTTTTTGCACTTCACACACATCGTATTTGAACGAACTAGTCTGAGGGGATTCGTGCGATTCACTACAAACTTGGTGGTAAGCTTCCTGACAAGTTGGGGACCAAACGCTCCTCAAATCTTTCTAATAGCAGAATGCGTGTTACCGTGGCAACCGACGGAAAAACGCTTTCTCGCCATGAAACACGGTTTGCTCATATCTCCATAGAAATGCATCGGATCTGCACCAAAGTACACAGTATTCATACGTGTAACACCCCAAGCCCAGGAAAGAAGTCAATCAAACACCTGTTTCCATGGCAACGGGGTGGCCGCCATCTTGGATTTCACTGCCATTTGAACGAACTAGTCTGAGGAGATTCGTGCGACTGACTCCAAACTTGGTGGGAAGCATCCTGACAAGTGTGGGACCAAACACTCCTCAAATCTTTCTAATAGGAAAAACCGTGTTACCGTGGCAACCGACGGAAAAACGCCTTCTCGCCATGAAACACGGTTGCTCATATCTCCATAGGAATACACGGTAACTGCACCAAACTTGACAGTATTCATACACGTTGGGTCCTTAACGCATTACCACACCTCTTGTCATGGCAACATCGGGTGGCGGGGTCCAGGCAGCTCGGACTCGATGGATGCCGCTTGCGGCTTTAATTAGGCCCGAGCACCGAAGGCGGTGCGAAGGCCTATTGTAATTGATCCGTTTCTTCCTTATTCTTCTGCTTCTTCTTCTTCTTCTTAAACATTGGAGGCATTTTTGGGGACCTGAACATGCACGAAAACGCGCCTAATTTTGCGCACCCCCCCAAAGGAATGTGAAAAATTTGATATTTTGGGGTGCTCGGGACTGTTCGGGCAAAATTGAGCGAGAGCGCCACCTATTTATGGTGCCCCGCCACTGCATGTCATCAATCTTTATAAAAATTCACTACACGCATTCTAAATGCTTAGTCGAAAAAAAAATCCTCTCGGAGCAACAGCCAAAAACCAACAGGATGTCGGCCATTTTGGGTCAAAGTCGCCATTTTGGCGTTTTACTGACATTTTCAAAATCTATCTCCTCCTAGAGATTTTATCATATCGCCACCAAAATGGCTAAGGATGTTCAGAAGGCATGTGTCTTCAAAAGTTATTGAAAGTTTTCTAATAGGAGAAAGGGCATGGAGGGGGCGGGGCCTCAAAGTTTGACGTCTCGCCGTGAAGAACGAAAGTAATATAACTTCCACATAAAACAATGTATCTGAACCAAAATGGCCATGTATGATGCCAGTCCAATCCTGAACACATCTACATGTCAATATTTGGGTTATGAATTGGCCACGCCCCCTGGTGACAGGAAGTCATGGTTTTTACTCGAAGACCCACTTCTGTGACGTTTTGGAGACAACCAGGTCCAAACTAGGTCAGACAGCAGAAAACAGGTTGGTGATGATATCCGGTGAAAACTGTTGATCTAGGCTGCAGGGCGAGACCGTGGCGCCATGGCGAACTTTGATAAGACGCCATGACATCATAAATCACTATAAATCCCTCAATTCTGATCCAATCCCCATCAGACTTGCAGGGATTAATCAGGATCCGGCCCTGAACACATCCATATGACCAATTTCAGACTAGCCCTAAGCCCCGCCCACTTCCAACAGGAAGTGTTTTTTTTCATACGTAGGGATCCATCTTCTCAGAAATTAAACTTACACACTTGAAAGTGCTTCACAACAGGTCAAACCCTTTCATGATACCACAATAAAAATCTCAAGTTCCTTTGCCAAACGTAACCATGGCGAATAGTGGTCCGACCCCATCAAACAGGAAGTACTTGTGACTGATCCATTGTAACGTTGATCTCCACCAAACTTGGCAGGAAGGAATGCGGTCAGGCCTGGAACTCAGCCACATTGACATATGCTGGAAAAATTGCAATATGGCTCTATAGCGCCCCCTACAAATATTTAATTGATCATATTTGCCCACTACATTGAGCGATATGGCTGAAATCCAGTATATTGATAGAACTTGGGAGGATGTACAAAAAAGCCTCTTGGACCTATATGATAACTTCTACAGGAAGTCGGCCATTTTGAAAAAAGTGTCATTTTTGGGGTCATTTTTGCATGTTTCTTTGCCTTGCATTTGAACGAACTCCTCCTACAGATTTTATCGTATTTACCTCAAACTCAGTCTGAACACTCCAGAGGCATGTGTGGTCAAAAGTTATTGGAAATTTTCTAATAGGAGGTGACGTTCAGCGGCGGCGCCTCATCAAGTTTTGATGTTTCGCCATCAAGCACGGAATGCATTATTTCTGAAATACAGCACTCATTCTGTACCAAACTGCACATGTTTCAATTAAGTTCCATGCCGACCACATCTACATGTCCAGATGTTGTCATCTGGACATTGCTCAACACTGCATGGCGAGACCGTGGCGCCATGACAAGGTTGGATAAGGCGCAGTGACATCATTTATCTGTATAAATCCCTCAATTTTCATCTAATCAGTATGACACTTGCAGTGATTAATCAGGGTCTGCTCCTGAACAGATACATGTAACTACTTCTGGTCTTGGCCTAAGCCACGCCCCCTGGAAACAGGAAGTGCCTTTCTCAGACACCGGGGTCCCGCTCATCAGTGATTAACCTCAGACACTCTATGGTGCTTCAGATCAGGTCAAACCCTTTCATGATACTACAGAAAAAAAACCTCAAGTTCCGTTGTCCAGCAAGACCATGGCAAATGGCGTCCACCGCCATGAAACAGGAAGTACTTGTAACTGACCTAATGTACTCCTGATCTCCACCAAACTCGGCAGGGAGGACAGTGGTCAGGCCTGGAACTGATTCAAATAGACATATGCTGATTATATAGCTCTATAGCGCCCCCTATGGTTATATCATTCGCCATGAAACAGGAAGTGGCTCTAGTCCTGTTGTCAGTTGACCAGTTGAGCTGATATTTTCCTGTTCTCATTAGAGATCCAATATGAACATGACACTACATGAAAACGACTATAGCGCCACCTAGTGGCCACGTGGAATTTTCCTCTTGATAACATCATGCTCTGGTTTGTGGGAATTCAACACAGTTTGTATGAAACAAGGTCATGAATGCTTCAGATGTCATCACTGGACAGGCTGAGGTGCAAGTTGATCTTCTGATGAGGAAAATCACCTCTTGATGGAGATAAACTCTGGAAGAATGGGCATACGACTGCAGCGAAAGGAGCCGTGCTGTAGGAGAGAGGTTGCTGGTTGATAGGGCGGTGCAATAGGCCGAAGCGGCGCCAGAGGTGCGAGGGCCTCCAACGCTGCTTGCAGCTTTAATTAGGGTCCGAGCCATACAACGTATGGCAAGGCCCTATTGTTCCTGAAATGTTTATTATTAGGGTCCGAGCCATACAAAGTATGGCGGGGCCCTATTGTTTTCCAAATGTTTATTCTCCTCCTTCTAAGCGCCTAAAAGCCATATTTGACCCCCTAAACACCCATGAAAAGTTGTGAAATTCGGCACACACATCAAGCCCCGAGCAAATTTCGATATTCTATGGTCCGCATACACTTCAATGCAAAAATGGCTCAACAGCGCCACCTAGAGACCAAAAAAATCCCCAAATGAATGGGGTCCCAAAAGTCTACTTCGACGTAGGAAGACGAAACTCGGCACACACGTATACCACCCCGAGTCCAGCAAAAAAGTCAATGAAACACCTGTTGCCATGGAAACGGGGTGACCGCCATCTTGGCGTGTGCGGCCATGTTTTGGCCATTTTTTGCACTTTACACACATCGTATTTTAACGAACTAGTCTGAGGGGATTCGTGCGATTGACTCCAAACTTAATAGGAAGCCTCCTTACAAGTTGGGGACCAAACGCTATTCAAATCTTTGTAATAGCAGAAAGCGTTTTACCGTGACAACCCACGGAAAATGACCTTCTCGCCATGAAACACGGTTTGCTCATATCTCCATAGAAATACATGGGATCTTCACCAAAGTTCACAGTATTCTTACATGTCACACCCCAAGTGCAGCAAAGAAGTCAATTGTACACCTGTTGCCATGACAACGGCGTGCCCGCCATCTTGGATTTAACTGCCTTTTGAACGAACTAGTCTGAGGAGATTCGTGCAACCGACTCCAAACTTGCTGGGAACCTTCCTGACAAGTTGGGGACCAAACGCTATTCAAATCTTTCTAATAGGAGAAAGCGTGTAACCGTGGCAACCGACGGAAAAAGCCTTCTCGCCATGAAACACGGTTTGCTCATATCTCCACAGGAATAAATAGGAACTGCACCAAACTTGACAGGATTCATACACGTTGGGTCCTTAACGCATTACACCACCTGTTCTCATGGCCACATCGGGTGGCGGGGTCCAGGACGCTCGGACCCGATGGATGCCGCTTGCGGCTTTAATTAGGGTCCGAGCCATACAAAGTATGGCAAGGCCCTATTGTTCCTGAAATGTTTCTCCTCCTCCTAAGCATTTCGACGCCAAATTTGACCCCCTAAACACCCATGAAAAGTTGTGAAACTTGGCACACACGTCAAGCCCGGCGAAAATCGGATATTATAAGGTCCGCATACACTTCAATGCAAAATTGGCTCAACAGCGCCACCTAGAGTCACCAAAAATCACCACATGAATAGGGCCCCGAACGTCTACTTCAACGTAGGAAGACGAAACTCGGCACACACGTGTACCACCCCGTGTTGACCAAAAAACTCAATGTAACACCTGTCGCCATGGCAACGGGGTGCCCGCCATCTTGCCGTGTGCGGCCATTTTTTTGCCATTTTCTCCACTTTACACACATCGTATTTGAACGAACTAGTCTGAGGGGATTCGTGCGACTGACTCCAAACTTGGTGGGAAGCTTCCTGACAAGTTGGGCACCAAACGCTATTCAAATCTTTCTAATAGCAGAAAGCGTGTTACCGTGGCAACCGACGGAAAATGACCTTCTCGCCATGAAACACGGTTTGCTCATATCTCCTTAGAAATACGTGGGATCTGCACCAAACTTGACAGGATTCATACTGGTGACACCCCAAGTCCAGCAACGTATTCAATCGAACACCTCTTGCCATGGCAACGGGGTGCCCGCCATCTTGGATTTCATTGCCATTTGAACAAACTACTCTGAGGGGATTCGTGCAACTGACTCCACACTTGGTGGGAAGCTTGCTGAAAAGTTGGGGACCAAACGCTATTAAAATCTTTCTAATAGGAGAAAGCCTGTTACCGTGGCAACCGACGGAAAACGCCTTCTCGCCATGAAACACGGTTTGCTTACATCTCCACAGGAAAAAATGGGAACTGCACCAAACTTGACAGGATTCATACTTGTTGGGTCCTTAACGCGTTACACCACCTGTTGTCATGGCAACATCGGGTGGCGGGGTCCAAGCAGCTCGGACCCGATGGATGCCGCTTGCGGCTTTAATTAGGGTCCGAGCCATACAAAGTATGGCAAGGCCCTATTGTTTCTGCTATGTTTATTATTCTTCTCCTCCTTCTAAGCATTTCGAGGCCAAATTTGACCCCCTAAACACCCATGAAAAGTTGTGAAACTTGGCACACACATCAAGCCCGGTGAAAAATTTTATATTCTAAAGTCCGCATTGACTTCAATGCAAAATTGGCTCAACAGCGCCACCTACGGACACAAAAATTCCCCAAATGAATGGGGTCCCGAACGTCTACTTCGACGTGGGAACACGAAACTCGGCACACACGTGTACCACCCCGAGTCGACCACAAAACTCAGTAGAACACCTGTTGCCATGGCAACGGGGCGCCCGCCATCTTGGCGTCTGCGGCCATTTTTTTGCCATTTTTTGCACTTTACACACATCGTATTTGAACGAACTAGTCTGAGGGGATTCGTGCGACTGACTCCAAACTTGGTGGGAAGCTTCCTGACAAGTTGGGGACCAAAAATTGTTCAAATCTTTCTAATAGCAGAAAGCATGTTACCGTGGCAACCGACGGAAAATGACCTTCTCGCCATGAAACACGGTTTGCTCATATCTCCATGTAAATACATGGGATCTGCACCAAACTTCACAGTATTCATACTGGTGACACCCCAAGTGCAGCAAAGAAGTCAATCGAACAGCTGTTGCCATGACAACGGCGTGCCCGCCATCTTGGATTTCACTGCCATTTGAACGAACTAGTCTGAGGAGATTCGTGCAACTGACTCCACACTTAGTGGGAACCTTCCTGACAAGTTGGGGAACAAACGCTATTCAAATCTTTCTAATAGGAAAAAGCCTGTAACCGTGGCAACAGACCGAAAAAGCCTTCTCGCCATGAAACACGGATTGCTTATATCTCCACAGGAATAAATGGGAACGGCACCAAACTACACAGTATTCACACACGTTGGGTCCTTAACGCATTACACCACCTGTTGTCAGGGAGACATCGGGTGGCGGGGTCCAGGCAGCTCGGACCCGATGGATGCCGCTTGCGGCTTTAATTAGGGTCCGAGCCATACAAAGTATGGCAAGGCCCTATTGTTTTCCAAATGTTTATTAGGGTCCGAGCCATACAAAGTATGGCAAGGCCCTATTGTTCCTGAAATGTTTATTATTAGGGTCCGAGCCATACAAAGTATGGCAAGGCCCTATTGTTTCTGCTATGTTTATTAGGGTCCGAGCCATACAAAGTATGGCAAGGCCCTATTGTTTCTGCTATGTTTATTATTATTCTCCTTCTCCTCCTAAGCATTTCGACGCCAAATTTGACCCCCTAAACACCCATGAAAAGTTGTGAAACTTGGCACACACGTCAAGCCCGGCGAAAATCGGATATTCTAAGGTCCGCATACTATTCAGTGCAAAATTGGCTCAACAGCGCCACCTACAGTCACCAAAAATCACCACATGAATGGGGAACAGGAAGTCTACTTCAACGTAGGAAGACGAAACTCGGCACACACGTGTACCACCCCGTGTTGACCAAAAAACTCTATGTAACACATGTTGCCATGGCAACGGGGTGCCCGCCATCTTGGCGTGTGCGGCCATTTTTTGGCCATTTTTTCCACTTTACACACATCGTATTTGAACGAACTAGTCTGAGGGGATTCGTGCGATTGACTCCAAACTTGATGGGAAGCTTCCTGACAAGTTGGGGACCAAACGCTCCTCAAATCTTTCTAATAGCAGAAAGCATGTTACCGTGGCAACAGACGGAAAAACGCCTTCTCGCCATGAAACACGGTTTGCTTATATCTCCATAGAAATAGATGGGATCTCCACCAAACTTGACAGTATTCATACCTGTAACACCCCAAGTCCAGCAAAGAAGTCAATCGAACACCTGTTGCCATGGCAACGGAGTGC
Organism: Melanotaenia boesemani; assembly: GCF_017639745.1. Lineage (NCBI taxonomy): Eukaryota > Metazoa > Chordata > Actinopteri > Atheriniformes > Melanotaeniidae > Melanotaenia > Melanotaenia boesemani. The sequence continues at coordinate 37,929,753 of NC_055688.1, read as the reverse complement.
CCGCCATCTTGGATTTCACTGCCATTTGAACTAACTAGTCTGAGGCGATTCGTGCGACTGACTCCAAACTTGGTGGGACGCTTCCTGACAAGTTGGGGACCAAACGCTCCTCAAATCTTTCTAATACGAAAAAGCGTGTAACCGTGGCAACCGACACAAAAATGCCTTCTCGCCATGAAACACGGTTTGCTTATACCTCCATAGGAATACGTGGGATCTGCACCAAACTTGACAGGATTCATACAGGTTGCGTCCTTAACGCATTACACCACCTGTTGTCATGGCAACATCGGGTGGCTGGGTCCAGGCAGCTCGGACCCGATGGATGCCGCTTGCGGCTTTAATTATTATTCTCCTTCTCCTCCTAAGCATTTCGACGCCAAATTTCACCCCCTAAACACCCATGAAAAGTTGTGAAACTTGGCACACACGTCAAGCCCGGCGAAAATCGGATATTATAAGGTCCGCATACTATTCAATGCAAAATTGCCTCAACAGCGCCACCTAGAGTCACCAAAAATCACCACATGAATGGGGCCCCGGAAGTCTACTTCAACGTAGGAACACGAAACTCGGCACACACGTGTACCACCCCGTGTTGACCAAAAAACTCCATGTAACACCTGTCGCCATGGCAACGGGGCGCCCGCCATCTTGGTGTGTACGGTCATTTTTTTGCCATTTTTTGCACTTTACACACATCGTATTTGAACGAACTAGTCTGAGGGGATTCGTGCGACGGACTCCAAACTTGGTGGGAAGCTTCCTGACAAGTTGGGGACCAAACGCTCCTCAAATCTCGCTAATAGGAAAAAGCGTGTCACCGTGGCAACCGACGGAAAAATGCCTTCTCGCCATGAAACACGGTTTGCTCATATCTCCATAGAAATAAATGGGATCTGCACCAAACTTGACAGTATTCATACCTGTGACACCCCAAGTCCAGCAAAGTAGTCAATCAAACACCTGTTGCCATGGCAACGGGGTGCCCGCCATCTTGGATTTCACAGCCATTTCAACGAACTAGTCTGAGGGGATTCGTGCGACAGACTCCAAACTTCGTGGGAACGTTACTGACAAGTTGGGGACCAAACGCTATTCAAATCTTTCTAATAGGAAAAAGCCTGTAACCGTGGCAACCGACGGAAAAAGCCTCCTCGCCATGAAACACGGGTTGATCATATCTCCATAGAAATACACGGGATCTGCACCAAACTTCACAGTATTCATACGTGTCACACCCCAAGTCCAGCAAACCAGTCAATCGAACACCTGTTGCCATGGCAACGGTATACCCGCCATCTTGGATTTCACTGCCATTTGAACGAACTAGTCTGAGGGGATTCGGGCGACCGACTCCAAACTTGGTGGGAACCTTCCTGATAAGTTGGGGACCAAACGCTCCTCAAATCTTTCTAATAGGATAAACCGTGTTACCGTGGCAACCCACGGAAAAAGCCTTCTCGCCATGAAACACGGTTGCTCATATCTCCATAGGAATACATGGGAACTGCACCAAACTTGACAGGATTCATACTTGTTGGGTCCCAAACGCATTGCACCACCTGTTGTCATGGCAACATAGCATGTTAGCTAGCAGAATTAGCATGCAAGCAAAACATGCTAACTAAGTATATTAACATTTCAGATACTCAGCTGCGTGTTTTACCATCTTACCTACCATGTGACCAGGCTACCTACTTTGCTAGGAAAAGGTGTATGAGACGGGTGGCGGGGTCCAGGCCGCTCGGACCCGATGGATGCCGCTTGCGGCTTTAATTATTATTCTCCTTCTAAGAACTTTGAGCCCAAAAATGACCCCCTTAACAACCATGAAAAGTTGTGAAACTTGGCACACACCTCAAGCCCGGCGAAAATCGGATATTATAAGGTCCGCATACCATTCAATGCAAAATTGGCTCTGCAGCGCCACCTAGAGTCACCAAAAATCACCACATGAATGGGGCCCCGGAAGTCTACTTCAACGTAGGAAGACGAAACTCGGCACACACGTGTACCACCCCGTGTCGACCAAAAAACTCAATGTAACACCTGTCGCCATGGCAACGGGGCGCCCGCCATCTTGGCGTGTACGGTCATTTTTTTGCCATTTTTTGCACTTTACACACATCGTATTTGAACGAACTAGTCTGAGGGGATTCGTGCGATGGACTCCAAACTTGGTGGGAAGCTTCCTGACAGGTTGGGGACCAAACGCTCCTCAAATCTTTGTAATAGGAAAAAGCGTGTAACCGTGGCAACCGACCAAAAAATGCCTTCTCGCCATGAAACACGGTTTGCTTATATCTCCATAACAATACGTGGGATCTGCACCAAACTTCACAGTAATCATACGTGTGACACCCCAAGTCCAGCAAAGAAGTCAATCAAACACCTGTTGCCATGGCAACGGACTGCCCGCCATCTTGGATTTCACTGCCATTTTAACAAACTAGTCTGAGGGGATTCGTGCGACAGACTCCAAACTTGGTGGGAAGCTTCCTGACAAGTTGGGGACCAAACGCTCCTCAAACCTTTATAATAGGAAAAAGCATGTAACCGTGGCAACCGACGGAAAAATGCCCTCGCCATGAAACACGGTTTGCTTATATCTCCATATCAATACATGGGATCTGCACCAAACTTGACAGGATTCATACTTGTGACACCCCAAGTCCAGCAAAGAAGTCAATCTAACACCTGTTGCCATGCCAACGGGGTGGCCACCATCTTGGATTTCATTGCCATTTGAACGAACTAGTCTGAGGGGATTCGTGCGACTGACTCCAATCTTGCTGGGAAGCTTCCTGACAAGTTGGGGACCAAACGCTCCTCAAATCTTTCTAATAGGAGAAAGCGTGTAACCGTGGCAACCTTGGCAAAAAGCCTTCTCGCCATGAAACACGGTTTGCTTATATCTCCATAGGAAAACATTGGAACTGTACCAAACTTGACAGGATTCATACTTGTTGGGTCCCTAACGCATTACAACACCTGTTGTCATGGCAACATAGCATGTTAGCTAGCAAATTAGCATGCTAGGAAAAAATGCTAACTAAGTATATCAACATTTCAGATTTTCAGGTGGGTGTTTTACCATGTTAACTATGATGTTACCAGGTTACCTACCATGCTAGGAAAAGGTTTAGGACACGGGTGGCGGGGTCCAGGCCGCTCGGACCCGATGGATGCCGCTTGCGGCTTTAATTATTATTCTCCTTCTAAGAACTTTGAGCCCAAAAATGACCCCCTTAACAACCATGAAAAGTTGTGAAACTTGGCACACACCTCAAGCCCGGCGAAAATCGGATATTATAAGGTCCGCATACTATTCAATGCAAAATTGGCTCTGCAGCGCCACCTAGAGTCACCAAAAATCACCACATGAATGGGGCCCCGGAAGTCTACTTCAACGTAGGAAGACGAAACTCGGCACACACGTGTACCGCCCCGTGTCGACCAAAAAACTCAATGTAACACCTGTCGCCATGGCAACGGGGCGCCCGCCATCTTGGCGTGTACGGTCATTTTTTTGCCATTTTTTGCACTTTACACACATCGTATTTGAACGAACTAGTCTGAGGGGATTCGTGCGACTGACTCCAAACTTGGTGGGAAGCTTCCTGACAAGTTGGGGACCAAAAATTGTTCAAATCTTTCTAATAGCAGAAAGCATGTTACCGTGGCAACCGACGGAAAATGACCTTCTCGCCATGAAACACGGTTTGCTCATATCTCCATGTAAATACATGGGATCTGCACCAAACTTGACAGTATTCATACTGGTGACACCCCAAGTGCAGCAAAGAAGTCAATCGAACAGCTGTTGCCATGACAACGGCGTGCCCGCCATCTTGGATTTCACTGCCATTTGAACGAACTAGTCTGAGGAGATTCGTGCGACTGACTCCAAACTTGGTGGGAACCTTCCTGACAAGTTGGGGAACAAACGCTATTCAAATCTTTCTAATAGGAAAAAGCCTGTAACCGTGGCAACAGACCGAAAAAGCCTCCTCGCCATGAAACACGGTTGGCTCATATCTCCATAGAAATACACGGGATCTTCACCAAACTTCACAGCATTCATACGTGTCCCACCCCAAGTGCAGCAAAGAAGTCAATCGAACACCTGTTGCCATGGCAACGGTGTACCCGCCATCTGGGATTTCACTGCCATTTGAACGAACTAGTCTGAGGGGATTCGAGCGACCGACTCCAAACTTGGTGGGAACGTTCATGACAAGTTGGGGACCAAACGCTATTCAAATCTTTCTAATAGGAGAAAGCGTGTAACCGTGGCAACCGACGGAAAAAGCCTTCTCGCCATGAAACACGGTTTGCTCATATTTCCACAGAAATAGATGGGATCTGCACCAAACTTGACAGGATTCATACTTGTTGGGTCCCTAACGCATTACAACACCTGTTGTCATGGCAACATAGCATGTTAGCTAGCAGAATTAGCATGCAAGCAAAAAATGCTAACTAAGTATATCAACATTTCAGATTTTCAGCTGGGTGTTTTACCATGTTAAATATGATGTGACCAGGTTACCTACCATGCTAGGAAAAGGTGTATGAGACGGGTGGCGGGGTCCAGGCCGCTCGGACCCGATGGATGCCGCTTGCGGCTTTAATTATTCTTCTCCTCCTTCTAAGCATTTCGAGGCCAAATTTGACCCCCTAAACACCCATGAAAAGTTGTGAAAATTGGCACACACATCAAGCCTGGTGAAAAATTTTATATTCTAAAGTCCGCATTGACTTCAATGCAAAATTGGCTCAACAGCGCCACCTAGAGTCACCAAAAATCACCACATGAATGGGGCCCAGGAAGTCTACTTCAACGTAGGAAGACGAAACTCGGCACACACGTGTACCACCCCGTGTTGACCAAAAAACTCAATGTAACACCTGTCGCCATGGCAACGGGGTGCCCGCCATCTTGGCGTGTGCGGCCATTTTTTTGCCATTTTTTCCACTTTACACACATCGTATTTGAACGAACTAGTCTGAGGGGATTCGTGCGACTGACTCCAAACTTGGTGGGAAGCTTCCTGACAAGTTGGGCACCAAACGCTATTCAAATCTTTCTAATAGCAGAAAGCGTGTTACCGTGGCAACCGACGGAAAATGACCTTCTCGCCATGAAACACGGTTTGCTCATATCTCCTTAGAAATACGTGGGATCTGCACCAAACTTGACAGTATTCATACGTGTCACACCCCAAGTCCAGCAAAGAAGTCAATCGAACACCTGTTGCCATGACAACGGCGTGCCCGCCATCTTGGATGTCACTGACATTTGAACGAACTAGTCTGAGGAGATTCGTGCGACCGACTCCAAACTTGGTGAGAACCTTCCTGACAAGTTGGGGAACAAACGCTATTCAAATCTTTCTAATAGCAGAAAGCGTGTTACCGTGGCAACCGACGGAAAAAGCCTTCTCGCCATGAAACACGGTTTGCTCATATCTCCAGAGGAATACATGGGAACTGCACCAAAGTTCACAGTATTCATACTTGTTGGGTCCCTAATGCATTACACCACCTGTTGTCATGGCAACATAGCATGTTAGCTAGCAAATTAGTATGCTAGCAAAAAATGCTAACTAGGATATCAACATTTCTGATTTTAAGCTGGGTGTTTTGCCTTGTTAACTATGATGTTACCAGGTTACCTACCATGCTAGGAAAAGGTGTATGAGACGGGTGGCGGGGTCCAGGCCGCTCGGACCCGATGGATGCCGCTTGCGGCTTTAATTATTATTCTCCTTCTCCTCCTAAGCATTTCGACGCCAAATTTTACCCCCTAAACACCCATGAAAAGTTGTGAAACTTGGCACACACGTCAAGCCCGGCGAAAATCGGATATTCTAAGGTCCGCATACTATTCAGTGCAAAATTGGCTCAACAGCGCCACCTACAGTCACCAAAAATCACCACATGAATGGGGAACAGGAAGTCTACTTCAACGTAGGAAGACCAAACTCGGCACACACGTGTACCACCCCGTGTTGACCAAAAAACTCAATGTAACACATGTTGCCATGGCAACGGGGTGCCCGCCATCTTGGCGTGTGCGGCCATTTTTTTGCCATTTTTTCCACTTTACACACATCGTATTTGAACGAACTAGTCTGAGGGGATTCGTGCGATTGACTCCAAACTTGATGGGAAGCTTCCTGACAAGTTGGGGACCAAACGCTCCTCAAATCTTTCTAATAGCAGAAAGCATGTTACCGTGGCAACAGACGGAAAAACGCCTTCTCGCCATGAAACACGGTTTGCTTATATCTCCATAGAAATAGATGGGATCTCCACCAAACTTCACAGTATTCATACGTGTGACACCCCAAGTACAGCAAAGAAGTCAATCAAACACCTGTTACCATGGCAACGGGTCGCCCGCCATCTTGGATTTCACTGCCATTTGAACGAACTAGTCTGAGGGGAATGGTCCAACCGACTCCAAACTCGGTGGGGACCTTCCTGACAAGTTGGGGACCAAACGCTCCTCAAATCTTTCGAATAGCAGAAAGCGTGTTACCGTGGCAACTGACGAAAAATGCCCTCGCCATGAAACACGGTTTGCTTATATCTCCATAGGAATACGTGGGATCTGCACCAAACTTGACAGGATTCATACTTCTGACAACCCAAGTCCAGCATTGATGTCAATCGAACACCTGTTGCCATAGCAACAGGGTGCCCGCCATCTTGGATTTCACTGCCATTTGAACAAACTAGTCTGAGGGGATTCGTGCCACTGACTCCAAAGTTGGTGTGAAGCTTCCTGACAAGTTGGGGACCAAACGCTCCTCAAATCTTTCTAATACAAAAAAACATTACAGCACCTGTTGTCATGGCGACATCGGGTGGCGGGGTCCAGGCAGCTCGGACCCGATGGATGCCGCTTGCGGCTTTAATTATAGTTCTCCTTCTAAGCGCTTCGAGGCCAAATTTGACCCCCTAAACACCCATGAAAAGTTGTGAAACTTGGCACACACCTCAAGTCCGGTGAAAATCGCGATATCATAAGGTCCGCATACACTTCAATGCAAAAGTGGCTCAACAGCGCCACCTACAAAAAATAAATTACCCCCAATATAATGGGGACCCAAATGTCTACTTCGACGCAGGAACACGAAACTCGGCACACACGTGTAACACCCCGAGTCGAGCAAAAAAGTCAATCGGACATCTGTTGCCATGGCAACGTGACGCCCGCCATCTTGCCGTGTGCGGCCATTTTTTTGCCATTTTTTGCACTTTACACACATCGTATTTGAACGAACTAGTCTGAGGGGATTCGTGCGACTGACTCCAAACTTGGTGGAAAGCTTCCTGACAAGTTGGGGACCAAACGCTCCTCAAAACTTTCTAAAAGCAGAAAGCGTGTTGCCGTGGCAACCGACGGAAAAACACCTTCTCGCCATGAAACACGGTTTGCTCATATCTCCATACAAATACATTTGATCTGCACCAAAGTTCACAGTATTCATACATGTCACACCCCAAGTCCAGCAAAGAAGTCAATCGAACACCTGTTGTCATGGCAACGGGGTGGCCGCCATCTTGGATTTCATTGCCATTTGAACGAACTAGTCTGAGGGGATTCGTGCGACCGACTCCAAACTTGGTGGGGACCTTCCTGACAAGTTGGGGACCAAACGCTCCTCAAATCTTTCTAATAGGAGAAACCGTGTTACCGTGGCAACCGACGGAAAAACCCTTCTCGCCATGAAACACGGTTTGCTTATATCTCCACAGAAATACGTGGGATCTGCACCAAAGTTCACAGGATTCATACCTGTCACATCCCAAGTCCAGCAAAGAAGTCAATCAAACACCTGTTGCCATGGCAACGGGGTGCCCGCCATCTTGGATTTCTCTGACATTTCAACGAACTAGTCTGAGGGGATTCGCGCGACTGGCTCCAAACTTGGTGGGAAGCTTCCTGACAAGTTGGGGACCAAACGCTCCTCAAATCTTTCTAATAGCAGGAAGCGTGTTACCGTGGCAACTGATGGAAAATGACCTCGCCATGAAACACGGTTTGCTTATATCTCCATAGGAATAAGTGGGATCTGCACCAAACTTGACAGGATTCATACTTCTGACACCCCAAGTCCAGCATTGATGTCAATAGAACACTTGTTGCCATGGCAACGGACTGCCCGCCATCTTGGATTTCACTCCCATTTTAACAAACTAGTCTGAGGGGATTCGTGCGACTGACTCCAAACTTGGTGGGAAGCTTCCTGACAAGTTGGGGACCAAACGCTCCTCAAATCTTTCTAATAGGAAAAAGCTTGTAACCGTGGCAAACGACGGAAAAATGCCCTCGCCATGAAACGCGGTTTGCTTATATCTCCATTGGAATATGAGGGATCTGCACCAAACTTGACAGGATTCATACAGGTTGGGTCCTTAACGCATTGCAGCACCTGTTGTCATGGCAACATTGGGTGGCGGGGTCCAGGCAGCTCGGACCCGATGGATGCCGCTTGCGGCTTTAATTATTAGGGTCCGAGCCATACGAAGTATGGCAAGGCCCTATTGTTCCTGAAATGTTTATTATTAGGGTCCGAGCCATACGAAGTATGGCAAGGCCCTATTGTTCCTGAAATGTTTATTTTTCTCGTTCTAAGCACATCGACGCCAAATTTGACCCCCTAAACGCCCATGAAAAGTTGTGAAACTTGGCACACACGTGAAGCCCGGCGAAAATTTCGATATTCTAAGGTCCGCATACACTTCAATTAGAAAGTGGCTCAACAGCGCCACCTAGACACCCCAAAAATACCCCAATCAATGGGGTCCAAAAAGTCTATTTCGACGTAGGAAGACAAAACTCGGCACACACGTGTAACACCCCGAGTCAAGCAAAAAAGTCAATCTAACACCTGTTGCCATGACAACGGGGTGCCCGCCATCTTGGCGTGTGCGGCCATTTTTTCCCCTTTTTTTGCACTTTACACACATCGTCTTTGAACGAACTAGTCTGAGGGGATTCGTGCGACTGACTCCAAACTTGGTGGGAAGCTTCCTGACAAGTTGGGGACCAAACGCTCCTCAAATCTTTCTAATAGCAGGAAACGTGTTACCGTGGCAACCGACGGAAAACCGCCTTCTCGCCATGAAACACGGTTTGCTCATATCTCCATAGAAATAGATGGGAACTGCACCAAACTTGACAGGATTCATACCTGTGACACCCCAAGTCCAGCAAAGAAGTCAATAGAACACCTGTTGCCATGGCAACGGGGTGCCCGCCATCTTGGATTTAACTGCCATTTTAACGAACTAGTCTGAGGGGATTCGTGCGACTGACTTCAAACTTGGTGGGAAGCTTCCTGACAAGTTGGGGACCAAACGCTCCTCAAATCTTTCTAATAGGAAAAAGCGTGTTACCGTGGCAACCGACGGAAAAATGCCCTCGCCATGAAACACGGTTTGCTTATATCTCCATAGGAATACGTGGGATCTGCACCAAACTTGACAGGATTCATACTTGTGACACCCCAACTCCGGCATTGATGTCAATAGAACACCTGTTGCCATGGCAACGCACTGCCCGCCATCTTGGATTTCACTGCCATTTTAACGAACTAGTCTGAGGGGATTCGTGCGACTGACTCCAAACTTGGTGGGAACCTTCCTGACAAGTTGGGGACCAAACGCTCCTCAAATCTTTCTAATAGGAAAAAGCGTGTAACCGTGGCAACCGACGGAAAAATGCCCTCGCCATGAAACACGGTTTGCTTATATGTCCATAGGAATACGTGGGAACTGCACCAAACTTCACAGGATTCATACTTGTGACAACCCAAGTCCAGCATTGATGTCAATCGAACACCTCTTGCCATAGCAACGGGGTGCCCGCCATCTTGGATTTCCCTCCCATTTGAACGAACTAGTGTGAGGGGATTCGTGCGACTGAGTCCAAACTTGGTGGGAACCTTCCTGACAAGTTGGGGACCAAACGCTCCTCAAATCTTTCTAATAGGAAAAAGCGTGTAACCGTGGCAACTGACGAAAAATGCCCTCGCCATGAAACACGGTTTGCTTATATCTCCATAGGAATACGTGGGATCTGCACCAAACTTGACAGGATTCATACTTCTGACAACCCAAGTCCAGCATTGATGTCAATCGAACACCTGTTGCCATAGCAACAGGGTGCCCGCCATCTTGGATTTCACTGCCATTTCAACAAACTAGTCTGAGGGGATTCGTGCGACTGACTCCAAACTTGGTGTGAAGCTTCCTGACAAGTTGGGGACCAAACGCTCCTCAAATCTTTCTAATACAAAAAAACATTACAGCACCTGTTGTCATGGCGACATCGGGTGGCGGGGTCCAGGCAGCTCGGACCCGATGGATGCCGCTTGCGGCTTTAATTAGGGTCCGAGCCATACGAAGTATGGCAAGGCCCTATTGTGGTTGAAATGTTTATTCTCCTCCGTTCTTCTTCTAAGCGCTTCGACCCCAAATATGACCCCCTAAACACCCATGAAAAGTTGTGAAACTTGGCACACACGTCAAGCTCGGCGTAACTCGGATATGATAAGGTCCGCATACACTTCAATGCAAAAACGGCTCAACAGCGCCACCTACAGTCACCAAAAATCACCACATGAATGGGGCCCCGGAAGTCTACTTCAACGTAGGAAGACGAAACTCGCCACACACGTGCACCACCCCGAGATGACCAAAAAACTCAATGTAACACCTGTCACCATGGCAACGGGGCACCCGCCATCTTGGCGTGTGCGGCCATTTTTTTCCCATTTTTTGCACTTTACACACATCGTATTTGAACGAACTAGTCTGAGGGGATTCGTGCGACTGACTCCAAACTTGGTGGGAAGCTTACTGAGAAGTTGGGGACCAAACGCTCCTCAAATCTTTCTAATAGCAGAAAGCGTGTTACCGTGGCAACAGACGGAACAACGCCTTCTCGCCATGAAACACGGTTTGCTCATATCTCCACAGAAATACATGGGATCTCCACCAAACTTGACAGTATTCATACGTGTGACACCCCAAGTCCAGCAAAGAAGTCAATCAAACACCTGTTGCCATGGCAACGGGGTGGCCGCCATCTTGGATCTCATTGCCATTTGAACGAACTAGTCTGAGGGGAATGGTCCGACCGACTCCAAACTCGGTGGGGACCTTCCTGACAAGTTGGGGACCAAACGCTCCTCAAATCTTTCTAATAGCAGAAAGCGTGTTACCGTGGCAACCGATGGAAAAAGACCTCGCCATTAAACACGGTTTGCTCATATCTCTATAGGAATACATGGGATCTGCACCAAAGTTCACAGTATTCATACCTGTGACACCCCAAGTCCAGCAAAGAAGTCAATCGAACACCTGTTGCCATGGCAACGGGGTGGCCACCATCTTGGATTTCACTGCCATTTGAACGAACTAGTCTGAGGGGATTCGTGCGACTGACTCCAAACTTGGTGGGAAGCTTCCTGATGAGTTGGGGACCAAACGCTCCTCAAATCTTTCTAATAGGAGATAGCGTGTAACCGTGGCAACTGACGGAAAAAGCCTTCTCGCCATGAAACACGGTTTGCTAATATCTCCACAGGAATAAATGGGAACTGCACCAAACTTGACAGGATTCATACACTTTGGGTCCTTAACGCATTACACCACCTGTTGTCATGGCGACATCGGGTGGCGGGGTCCAGGCAGCTCGGACCCGATGGATGCCGCTTGCGGCTTTAATTATTATTAGGGTCCGAGCCATACAAAGTATGGCGAGACCCTATTGTAGTTGAAATGTTTATTTTTCTCCTTCTTCTCCTAAGCGTTTCAACGCCAAATTTGACCCCCTAAACACCCATGAAAAGTTGTGAAACTTGGCACACACATCAAGCCCCGCGTAACTCGGATATTATAAAGTCCGCATACACTTCAATGCAAAATTGGCTCAACAGCGCCACCTAGACACCAAAAAAATCACACAATGAATGGGGTCCAGAAAGTCTACTTCGACGTAGGAACACGAAACTCGGCACACACGTGTAACACCCCGAGTCGAGCAGAAAAGTCAATGAAACATCGGTTGTCATGGCAACAGGGCGCCCGCCATCTTGGTGTGTGCGGCCATTTTTTTGCCAGTTTTCGCACTTTACACACATCGTATTTGAACGAACTAGTCTGAGGGGATTCGTGCGACAGACTCCAAACTTGGTGGGAAGCTTCCTGACAAGTTGGGGACCAAACGCTCCTCAAATCTTTCTAATAGCAGAAAGCGTGTAACCATGGCAACCAACGGAAAAACGCCTTCTCGCCATGAAACACTGTTTGCTCATATCTCCACAGGAATACATGGGAACTGCACCAAACTTGACAGGATTCATAGTTCTTGGGTCCTTAACGCATTACAGCACCTGTTGTCATGGCAAAATCGGGTGGCGGGGTCCAGGCAGCTCGGACCCGATGGATGCCGCTTGCGGCTTTAATTATTATTATACTTCTAAGCACTTCGAGGCCAAATTTGACCCCCTTAACACCCATGAAAAGTTGTGAAACTTGGCACACAGGTCAAGCCCGGCGAAAATTGCAATATTCTTAGGTCCTCATACACTTCAATGCAAAATTGGCTCAACAGCGCCACCTAGAGTCACCAAAAATCACCACATGAATGGGGCCCAGGAAGTCTACTTCAACGTAGGAAGACGAAACTCGGCCCACACGTGTACCACCCCGAGTCAAGCAAAAAAGTCAATGAAACAGCTGTTGCCATGGCAATAGGGCACCCGCCATCTTGGCGTGTGCGGCCATTTCTTTGCCATTTTTTGCACTTCACACACATCGTATTGGAACGAACTAGTCTGAGGGGATTTGTGCGATTCACTACAAACTTGGTGGGAAGCTTCCTGACAAGTTGGGGACCAAACGCTCCTCAAATCTTTGTAATAGGAAAAAGCGTGTAACCGTGGCAACCGACGGAAAAATGCCTTCTCGCCATGAAACACGGTTTGCTTATATCTCCATAAGAATACGTGGGATCTGCAACAAACTTGACAGTATTCATACGTGTGAGACCCCAAGTCCAGCAAAGAAGTCAATAGAACAGCTGTTGCCATAGCAACAGGGTGCCCGCCATCTTGGTTTTCACTGCCATTTCAACGAACTAGTCTGAGGGGATTCGTGCGACTGACTCCAAACTTGGTGGGAAGCTTCCTGACAAGTTGGGGACCAAACGCTCCTCAAATCTTTCTAATAGCAGAAAGCGTGTTACCGTGGCAACCGACGGAAAAACGCCTCCTCGCCATGAAACACGGTTTGCTCATATCTCCATAGAAATACATGGGATCTGAACCAAAGTTCACAGGATTCATACATGTAACACCCCAAGTCCAGCAAAGAACTCAATCGAACACCTGTTGCCATGGCAACGGACTGCCCGCCATCTTGGATTTCACTCCCTTTTTAACGAACTAGTCTGAGGGGATTCGTGCGACTGACTCCAAACTTGGTGGGAACCTTCCTGACAAGTTGGGGACCAAACGCTCCTCAAATCTTTCTAATAGGAAAAAGCGTGTAACCGTGGCAACCGACGGAAATATGCCCTCGCCATGAAACACGGTTTGCTCATATCTCCATGGAAATACATCGGATCTGCACCAAACCTGACAGGATTCATACACGTTGGGTCCTTAACGCATTACAGTACCTGTTGTCATGGCGACATCGGGTGGCGGGGTCCAGGCAGCTCGGACCCGATGGATGCCGCTTGCGGCTTTAATTATTAGGGTCCGAGCCATACAAAGTATGGCGAGACCCTATTGTTTTCCAAATGTTTATTAGGCCCGAGCACCGAAGGCGGTGCGAAGGCCTATTGTAATTGCTCCGTTTCTTCCTTATTCTTCTTCTTCTTGTCAAAAGTAAATTGCATTTTAGGGGACCTGAACATGCGCGAAAACGCGCCTAATTTAGCGTACCCCCCCAAGGGAATGTGTAAATTTACGTATTTTGTGGTGCTCGGGGCTGTCCGGGCAAAATTGAATGAGAGCGCCACCTATTTATGATGCCCCGCCACTGCACGTCATCAATCTTTATGAAAATCGCTACATGTATTCCAAATGTTTGGGCGAACAAAAAATCCTCTTGGAACAACAGCCTACAACCAACAGGAAGTCGGCCATTTTGGGTCAAATTCGCCATTTTGGCGTTTTACTGACATTTTCAAAATCTATCTCCTCCTAGAGATTTTATCGTATCGCTACCAAAATAGCTCAGGATGTCCAGAAGGCATGTGTCTTTAAAAGTTATTGAAAGTTTTCTAATAGGAGAAAGGGCATGGAGGGGGTGGGGCCTCAAAGTTTGACGTCTTGCCGTGAAGAACGAAAGTGATATAACTTCCACATAAAACAATGTATCTGAACCAAAATGGCCATGTATGATGCCATTCCCATCCTGAACACATCTACATGGCAATATTTGGGTTATGAATTGGCCACGCCCCCTGGCGACAGAAAGTCATGGTTTTTACTTGGAGACCGACTTATCTGAAGTTTTGGACACAACCAGGTCCAAACTGGGTCAGACAGCAGAAAACAAGTTGGTGATGATATCCGGTGAAAACTGTTGCTCTACGCTGCAGGGCGAGACCGTTGCGCCATGGCGAACTTCGATAAGACGCCATGACAACATAAATCACTATAAATCCCTCAATTCTGATCCAATCCCCATCAGACTTGCAGGGATTAATCAGGGTCCAGCCCTGAACAGATTCATATCAACAATTCTGGTCTAGCCCTAAGCCCCGCCCACTTTCAACAGGAAGTGCTTTTTTTCAGACGCCGGGGTCCATCTCCTCAGGAATGAAACTTACACACTTGAAACTGCTTCACAACAGGTCAAACCCTTTCATGATACCACAATAAAAATCTCAAGTTCCTTCGCCAAACGTAACCATGGCGAATAGTGGTCCGACGCCATCAAACAGGAAGTACTTGTGACTGAACCATTGTAATGTTGATCTCCACCAAACTTGGCAGGAAGGAACGCGGTCAGGCCTTCAACTCAGCCACATTGACATATGCTGGAAAAATTGCAATATGGCTCTATAGCGCCCCCTACAAATATTTAATTGATCATAACTGCCCACTCCATTGACCGATATGGCTGAAATCCAGTATATTGATAGAACTTGGGAAGATGTACAAAAAAGCCTCTTGGACCTATATGATAACTTCAACAGGAAGTCGGCCATTTTGAAAAAAGTGTCATTTTTGGGGTCATTTTTGCATGTTTCTTTGCCTTGCATTTGAACGAACTCCTCCTACAGATTTTAGCGTATTTACCTCAAACTCAGTCTGAACACTCCAGAGGCATGTGTGGTCAAAAGTTATTGAAAATTTTCTAATAGGAAGTGGCGTTCAGCGGCGGCGCCTCATCAAGTTTTGATGTTTCGCCATCAAGCATGTAATCCATTATTTCTGAAATACAACACTCATTCTGTAGCAAACTGCAAATGTTTCACTTCAGTTCCATGCCAACCACAACTACAAGTCCTGATGTTGTCATCTGGACATTGCTCAATGCTGCATGGCGAGACCGTGGCGCCATGACAAAGTTGGATAAGGCGCCGTGACATCATTAATCTGTATAAATCCCTCAATTTTCATCCAATCAATATGACACTTACAGTAATTAATCAGGGTCTGCTCCTGAACAGATACATGTACCTAATTCTGGTCTAGGCCTAAGCCACGCCCCCTGGACACAGGAAGTGCCTTTCTCAGACACCGGGGTCCAGCTCATCAGGGATTAACCTCAGACACTCTACAGTGCTTCAGATCAGGTCAAACCCTTTCATGACACTACAGAAAAAAAACCTCAAGTTCTGTTGTCAAGCAAAACCATGGCGAATGGCGTCCACCGCCATGAAACAGGAAGTACTTGTTACTGACCTAATGTACTCCTGATCTCCACCAAACTCGGCAGGGAGGACAGTGGTCAGGCCTGGAACTGATTCAAATCGACATATGCTGGTTATTTGTCTCTATATCGTCCCCTATGCTCATATTTTTCGCCATGAAACAGGAAGTCGCTCTAGCTCTGCTGTCAGTTGAACAAAGGAGGTGATTTTTTCCTGTTCTCATTAGAGTTCCAACCTGAACATGGTTCTTCATGAAAAACGACTATAGTAGAAATACGTGGAAATTTCCTCTTGATGAAATCATGCTCCAGTTTGTGGTATTTCAACACAGTTTGTAAGAAACAAGGTCATGAACACTTCAGATGTCATCACTGGACAGGCTGAGGTGCAAGTTGATCCTCTCATGAGGAAAATCACCTCTTGATGGAGATAAACTCTGGAAGAAAGGGCATATGGCTGTGGGGAAAAGCGGCCGTGCTTACGGAGGAAGGTTGCTGGCTGAGGGGGCGGTGCAATAGGCCGAAGCGGCGCCAGAGGTGCGAGGGCCTCCAACGCTGCTTGCAGCTTTAATTAGGGTCCGAGCCATACAAAGTATGGCAAGGCCCTATTGTTTCTGCTATGTTTATTAGGGTCCGAGCCATACAAAGTATGGCAAGGCCCTATTGTTTCTGCTATGTTTATTATTATTCTCCTTCTCCTCCTCCTCCTAAGCATTTCGACGCCAAATTTGACCCCCTAAACACCCATGAAAAGTTGTGAAACTTGGCACACACGTCAAGCCCGGCGAAAATCGGATATTCTAAGGTCCGCATACTATTCAGTGCAAAATTGGCTCAACAGCGCCACCTACAGTCACCAAAAATCACCACATGAATGGGGAACAGGAAGTCTACTTCAACGTAGGAAGACGAAACTCGGCACACACGTGTACCACCCCGTGTTGACCAAAAAACTCAATGTAACACATGTTGCCATGGCAACGGGGTGCCCCCCATCTTGGCGTGTGCGGCCATTTTTTTGCCATTTTTTCCACTTTACACACATCGTATTTGAACGAACTAGTCTGAGGGGATTCGTGCGACTGACTCCAAACTTGGTGGGAAGCTTCCTGACAAGTTGGGGACCAAACGCTCCTCAAATCTTTCTAATAGCAGAAAGCATGTTACCGTGGCAACCGACGGAAAAACGCCTTCTCGCCATGAAACACGGTTTGCTCATATCTCCATACAAATACGTGCGATCTGCACCAAACTTGACAGTATTCATACGTGTGACACCCCAAGTCCAGCAAAGAAGTCAATCGAACACCTGTTGCCATGGCAACTGGGTGACCGCCATCTTGGTTTTCTCTGCCATTTGAGCGAACTAGTCTGAGGGGATTCGTGCGACTGACTCCAAACTTGGTGGGAAGCTTCCTGACAAGTTGGGGACCAAACGCTCCTCAAATCTTTCTAATAGCAGAAAGCGTGTTACCGTGGCAACCGATGGAAAATGACCTCGCCATGAAACACGGTTTGCTCATATCTCCATAGAAATGCGTGCGATCTGCACCAAACTTGACAGTATTCATACGTGTGACACCCCAGGTCCAGCAAAGAAGTCAATCGAACACCTGTTGCCATGGCAACTGGGTGACCGCCATCTTGGTTTTCTCTGCCATTTGAACGAACTAGTCTGAGGGAATTCGTGCGACTGACTCCAAACTTGGTGGGAGGCTTCCTGACAAGTTGGGGACCAAACGCTCCTCAAATCTTTCTAATAGGAGAAAGCGTGTTACCGTGGCAACCGACGGAAAATGACCGTCTCGCCATGAAACACGGTTGCTCATATCTCCATAGAAATACATGTGATCTGCACCAAAGTTCACAGTAGTCATATGTGTAACACCCCAAATCCAGCAAAAAAGTCAATGGAACACCTGTTGCCATGGCAACGGGGTGCCCGCCATCTTGGATTTCACTGCCATTTCAACGAACTAGTCTGAGGGGATTCGTGCGACAGACTCCAAACTTGGTGGGAACGTTACTGACAAGTTGGGAAACAAATGCTATTCAAATCTTTCTAATAGGAAAAAGCCTGTAACCGTGGCAACCGACGGAAAAAGCCTCCTCGCCATTAAACACGGTTTGCTCATATCTCCACAGGAATGAATGGGAACTGCACCAAACTTGACAGGATTCACACACGTTGGGTCCTTAACGCATTACAACACCTGTTGTCATGGCGACATCGGGTGGCGGGGGCCAGGCAGCTCGGACCCGATGGATGCCGCTTGCGGCTTTAATTAGGGTCCGAGCCATACAAAGTATGGCAAGGCCCTATTGTTCCTGAAATGTTTATTATTCTCCTTCTCCTCCTCCGCCTCCTCCTAAGCATTTCCACGCCAAATTTCACCCCCTAAACACCCATGAAAAGTTGTGAAACTTGGCACACATGTCAAGCCCGGCGAAAATCGGATATTATAAGGTCCGCATACTATTCAATGCAAAATTGGCTCAACAGCGCCACCTAGAGTCACCAAAAATCACCACATGAATGGGAACCAGGAAGTCTACTTCAACGTAGGAAGACGAAACTCGGCACACACGTGTACCACCCCGTGTTGACCAAAAAACTCAATGTAACACCTGTCGCCATGGCAACAGGGCGCCCGCCATCTTGGCGTGTGCGGCCATTTTTTTGCCATTTTTTCCACTTTACACACATCGTATTTGAACGAACTAGTCTGAGGGGATTCGTGCGACTGACTCCAAACTTGGTGGGAAGCTTCCTGACAAGTTGGGGACCAAACGCTCCTCAAATCTTTCTAATAGCAGAAAGCATGTTACCGTGGCAACAGACGGAAAAACGCCTTCTCGCCATGAAACACGGTTTGCTCATATCTCCACAGAAATACATGGGATCTCCACCAAACTTCACAGTATTCATACGTGTGACACCCCAAGTCCAGCAAAGAAGTCAATCAAACACCTGTTGCCATGGCAACGGGGTGGCCGCCATCTTGGATCTCATTGCCATTTGAACGAACTAGTCTGAGGGGAATGGTCCGACCGACTCCAAACTCGGTGGGGACCTTCCTGACAAGTTGGGGACCAAACGCTCCTCACATCTTTCTAATAGCAGAAAGCGTGTTACCGTGGCAACCGACGGAAAATGACCTCGCCAAGAAACACGGTTTGCTCATATCTCCATAGAAAGAGATGGGATCTTCACCAAAGTTCACAGGATTCATATGTGTAACACCCCAAGTCCAGCAAAGAAGTCCATTAAACACCTGTTGCCATGGCAACCGACGGAAAATGGCCTTCTCGCCATGAAACACGGTTTGCTCATATCTCCATAGAAATAGATGGGATCTGCACCAAAGTTCACAGTATTCATACGTGTGACACCCCAAGTCCAGCAAAGTAGTCAATCAAACACCTGTTGCCATGGCAACTGGGTGCCCGCCATCTTGGATTTCACTGCCATTTCAACGAACTAGTCTGAGGGGATTCGTGCGACAGACTCCAAACTTGGTGGGAACGTTACTGACAAGTTGGGGAACAAACGCTATTCAAATCTTTCTCATAGGAAAAAGCCTGTAACCGTGGCAACCGACAGAAAAAGCCTCCTCGCCATGAAACACGGTTTGCTCATATCTCCACAGGAATCAATGGTAACTGCACCAAACTTGAAAGGATTCATACACGTTCCATCCTTCACGCATTACACCACCTGTTGTCATGGCAACATAGCATGTTAGCTAGCAAATTAGCATGCTAGCAAAAAATGATAACTTCGTATTTCAACGTTTCAGATTCTCAGCTGCATGTTTTACCATGTCACCTACCATGTTACCAGGCTACCTACCATGCTAGGAAGACGTGTATGAGACAGGTGGCGGGGTCCAGGCCGCTCGGACCCGATGGATGCCGCTTGCGGCTTTAATTAGGGTCCGAGCCATACAAAGTATGGCGGGGCCCTATTGTTTCTGCTATGTTTATTATTCTCGTTCTCCTAAGCGCTTTGACCCCAAATTTGACCCCCTAAACAACCATGAAAAGTTGTGAAACTTGGCACAGACGTCACGTCCGGCGTAACTCGGATATTATAAGGTCCGCATACACTTCTATGCAAAATTGGCTCAACAGCGCCACCTAGAGTCACCAAAAATCACCACATGAATGGGGCCCCGGAAGTCTACTTCAACGTAGGAAGACGAAACTCGGCACACACGTGCACCACCCCGAGTTGACCAAAAAACTCAATGTAACACCTGTCGCCATGGCAACGGGGTGCCCGCCATCTTGGCGTGTGCAGCCATTTTTTTGCCATTTTTTCCACTTTACACACATCGTATTTCAACGAACTAGTCTGAGGGGATTCGTGCGACTGACTCCAAACTTGGTGGGAAGCTTCCTGACAAGTTGGGGACCAAAAATTGTTCAAATCTTTCTAATAGCAGGAAACGTGTTACCGTGGCAACCGACGGAAAAACGCCTTCTCGCCATGAAACACGGTTTGCTCATATCTCCACAGAAATACGTGGGATCTGCACCAAAGTTCACAGGATTCATACCTGTCACATCCCAAGTCCAGCAAAGAAGTCAATCAAACACCTGTTGCCATGGCAACGGGGTGCCCGCCATCTTGGCGTGTACGGCCATTTTTTTGCCATTTTTGGCACTTTACACACATCGTATTTGAACGAACTAGTCTGAGGGGATTCGCGCGACTGGCTCCAAACTTGGTGGGAAGCTTCCTGAAAAGTTGGGGACCAAACGCTCCTCAAATCTTTCTAATAGCAGGAAGCGTGTTACCGTGGCAACTGATGGAAAATGACCTCGCCATGAAACACGGTTTGCTTATATCTCCATAGGAATACGTGGGATCTGCACCAAACTTGACAGGATTCATACTTCTGACACCCCAAGTCCAGCATTGATGTCAATACAACACTTGCTGCCATGGCAACGGACTGCCCGCCATCTTGGATTTCACTCCCATTTTAACAAACTAGTCTGAGGGGATTCGTGCGACTGACTCCAAACTTGGTGGGAAGCTTCCTGACAAGTTGGGGACCAAACGCTCCTCAAATCTTTCTAATAGGAAAAAGCGTGTCACCGTGGTAACCGACGGAAAAATGCCCTCGCCATGAAACACGGTTTGCTTATATCTCCATAGGAATACAAGGGATCTGCACCAAACTTGACAGGATTCATACAGGTTGGGTCCTTAACGCATTGCAGCACCTGTTGTCATGGCGACATCGGGTGGCGGGGTCCAGGCAGCTCGGACCCGATGGATGCCGCTTGCGGCTTTAATTAGGGTCCGAGCCATACAAAGTATGGCAAGGCCCTATTGTGGTTGTAATGTTTATTAGGGTCCGAGCCATACAAAGTATGGCGGGGCCCTATTGTTTCTGCTATGTTTATTATTATTTTCCTTCTAAGCATTTCCACGCCAAATTTGACCCCCTTAACACCCATGAAAAGTTTTGAAACTTGGCACACACGTCAAGCCCGGCGAAAATCGGATTATTGGAAGGTCCGCATACACTTCAATGCAAAAATGGCTCAACAGCGCCACCTACAAAAAAATAAAATCCCTAAATGAATGGGGTCCCGAACGTCTACTTCGACGTAGGCAGACGAAACTCGGCACACAAGTGTAACACCCCGAGTCAACCAAAAAAGTCAATCAAACAGATGTTGCCATGGCAACGGGGTGCCCGCCATCTTGGCGTGTACGGCCATTTTTTTGCCATTTTTGGCACTTTACACACATCGTATTTGAACGAACTAGTCTGAGGGGATTCGTGCGACTAACTCCAAACTTGGTAGGAAGCTTCCTGAAAAGTTGGGGACCAAACGCTCCTCAAATCTCTCTAATAGCAGAAAGCGTGTTACCGTGGCAACTGACAGAAAAACGCCTTCTCGCCATGAAACACGGTTTGCTTATATCTCCACAGGAATAAATGGGAACTGCAACAAACTTGACAGGATTCATACAGGTTGGGTCCTCAACGCATTACACCACCTCTTGTCATGGCGACATCAGGTGGCGGGGTCCAGGCCGCTCGGACCCGATGGATGCCGCTTGCGGCTTTAATTAGGGTCCGAGCCATACGAAGTATGGCGAGACCCTATTGTAGTTGAAATGTTTATTTTTCTCCTTCTTCTCCTAAGCGTTTCAACGCCAAATTTGACCCCCTAAACACCCATGAAAAGTTGTGAAACTTGGCACACACGTCAAGCCCCGCGTAACTCGGATATTATAAAGTCCGCATACACTTCAATACAAAATTGGCTCAACAGCGCCACCTAGACACCAAAAAAATCACACAATGAATGGGGTCCGGAAAGTCTACTTCCACGTAGGAACACAAAACTCGGCACACACGTGTAACACCCCGAGTCGAGCAGAAAACTCAATGAAACAGCGGTTGTCATGGCAACAGGGCGCCCGCCATCTTGGTGTGTGCGGCCATTTTTTTCCCAGTTTTCGCACTTTACACACATCGTATTTGAACGAACTAGTCTGAGGGGATTCGTGCGACAGACTCCAAACTTGGTGGGAAGCTTCCTGACAAGTTGGGGACCAAACGCTCCTCAAATCTTTCTAATAGCAGAAAGCGTGTTACCGTGGCAACCGACGGAAAAACGCCTTCTCGCAATGAAACACGCTTTGCTCATATCTCCATAGAAATACATGGGATCTGCACCAAACTTCACAGTATTCATACCTGTGACACACCAAATCCAGCAAAGAAGTCAATCGAACACCTGTTGCCATGGCGACAGGATGCCCGCCATCTTGGATTTCACTGCCATTTCAACGAACTAGTCTGAGGGGATTCGTGCGACAGACTCCAAACTTGGTGGGAAGCTTCCTCACAAGTTGGGGACCAAACGCTCCTCAAATCTTTCTAATAGGAAAAGCGTGTTACCGTGGCAACCGACGGAAAACGCCTTCTCGCCATGAAACACGGTTTGCTTACATCTCCACAGGAATAAATGGGAACTGCACCAAACTTGACAGGATTCATACTTGTTGGGTCCTTAACGCGTTACACCACCTGTTGTCATGGCAACATCGGGTGGCGGGGTCCAAGCAGCTCGGACCCGATGGATGCCGCTTGCGGCTTTAATTATTATTATACTCCTTCTAAGCGCTTCGACCCCAAATTTGACCCCCTAAACACCCATGAAAAGTTGTGAAACTTGGCACACACCTCAAGCCTGGCGAAAATCGGATATTATAAAGTCCGCATACTATTCAATGCAAAATTGGCTCAACAGCGCCACCTAGAGTCACCAAAAATCACCACATGAATGGGGTCCCGGAAGTCTACTTCAACGTAGGAAGACGAAACTCGGCACACACGTGTACCACCCCGTGTTGACCAAAAAACTCAAAGTAACACCTGTCGCCATGGCAACGTGGCACCCGCCATCTTGGTGTGTGCGGCCATTTTTTTGCCATTTTTTGCACTTTACACACATCGTATTTGAACGAACTAGTCTGAGGGGATTCGTGCGATTGCCTCCAAACTTGGTGGGGACCTTCCTGACAAGTTGGGGACCAAACGCTTCTCAAATCTCTCTAATAGCAGAAAGCGTGTTACCGTGGCAACCGACGGAAAATGACCTTCTCGCCATGAAACACGGTTTGCTCATATCTCCATGGAAATGCATGGGATCTGCACCAAAGTTCAGAGTATTCATACCTGTCACACCCCAAGTGCAGCACAGAAGTCAATCGAACACCTGTTGCCATGGCAACGGGGTGGCCGCCATCTTGGATTTCACTGCCATTTGAACGAACTAGTCTGAGGGGATTCGTGCGACAGACTCCAAACTTGGTGGGGACCTTCCTGACAAGTTGGGGACCAAACGCTCCTCAAATCTCTCTAATACGAAAAAGCGTGTTAGCGTGGCAACCTTGGCAAAACGCCTTCTCGCCATGAAACACGGTTTGCTTATATCTCCATAGGAAAACATTGGAACTGTACCAAACTTGACAGGATTCATACTTGTTGGGTCCCTAACGCATTACAACACCTGTTGTCATGGCAACATAGCATGTTAGCTAGCAAATTAGCATGCTAGGAAAAAATGCTAACTAAGTATATCAACATTTCAGCTGGGTGTTTTACCATGTTAACTATGATGTTACCAGGTTACCTACCATGCTAGGAAAAGGTTTAGGACACGGGTGGCGGGGTCCAGGCCGCTCGGACCCGATGGATGCCGCTTGCGGCTTTAATTAGGGTCCGAGCCATACAAAGTATGGCAAGGCCCTATTGTTCCTGAAAGGTTTATTATTAGGGTCCGAGCCATACGAAGTATGGCGAGACCCTATTGTAGTTGAAATGTTTATTTTTAGGGTCCGAGCCATACGAAGTATGGCAAGGCCCTATTGTTCCTGAAATGTTTATTAGGGTCCGAGCCATACGAAGTATGGCAAGGCCCTATTGTTCCTGAAATGTTTATTATTATTATTAGGGTCCGAGCCATACAAAGTATGGCGAGACCCTATTGTTTTCCAAATGTTTATTATTAGGGTCCGAGCCATACAAAGTATGGCGGGGCCCTATTGTTTCTGCTATGTTTATTATTCTCGTTCTCCTAAGCGCTTCGACCCCAAATTTGACCCCCTAAACACCCATGAAAAGTTGTGAAACTTGGCACAGACCTCACGCCCGGCGTAACTCGGATATTATAAGGTCCGCATACACTTCAATGCAAAATTGGCTCAACAGCGCCACCTAGACTCACCAAAAATCACCACATGAATGGGGCCCAGGAAGTCTACTTCAACGTAGGAAGACGAAACTTGGCACACACGTGTACCACCCCGTGTTGACCAAAAAACTCAATGTAACACCTGTCGCCATGGCAACGGGGTGCCCGCCATCTTGGCGTGTGCGGCCATTTTTTTGCCATTTTTTCCACTTTACACACATCGTATTTGAACGAACTAGTCTGAGGGGATTCGTGCGACTGACTCCAAACTTAGAGGGAAGCTTCCTGACAAGTTGGGGACCAAACGCTATTCAAATCTTTCTAATAGCAGAAAACGTGTTACCATGGCAACCGATGGAAAAACGCCTTCTCGCCATGAAACACGGTTTGCTTATATCTCCATAGGATTACGTGGGATCTGCACCAAACTTGCCAGGATTCATACTTGTGACAACCCAAGTCCAGTATTGATGTCAATAGAACACCTGTTGCCATGGCAACGCACTGCCCGCCATCTTGGATTTCACTTCCATTTGAACGAACTAGTCTGAGGGGATTCGTGCCACTGACTCCAAACTTGCTGGGAACCTTCCTGACAAGTTGGGGACCAAACGCTATTCAAATCTTTCTAATAGCAAAAAGCGTGTTACCGTGGCAACCCACGGAAAAACACCTTCTCGCCATGAAACACGGTTTGCTCATATCTCCACAGGAATAAATGGGAACTGCACCAAACTTGACAGTATTCATACTTGTTGGGTCCTTAACGCATTACACCACCTGTTGTCATGGCGACATCGGGTGGCGGGGTCCAGGCAGCTCGGACCCGATGGATGCCGCTTGCGGCTTTAATTAGGCCCGAGCACCGAAGGCGGTGCGAAGGCCTATTGTAATGCAAGCGTTTATTATTATTATTAGGCCCGAGCACCGAAGGCGGTGCGAAGGCCTATTGTAATGCAAGCGTTTTTTCTTTTTCTTATTCTTATTTTTCTTCCGCCGAATGAATTGCATTTTTGGGGGCTTGAACATGCCCCAAAACTCACCAAATTTTGCCTACCCCCCCATTGGAATGTGAAAATTTACATATGGAAGGGTGCTCGGGACTATTCGGGCAAAATTGCACCAGAGCGCCACCTATTTATGGTCCCCCGCCAGTGCACGTTATCAATCTTTATGAAACTCACTACACATGTTCTAAATGCTCAGGCGAACAAAAAATCCTCTTGGAGAACTGCCCTCAAAAAAACAGGAAGGCGGCCATTTTGGGTCAAAGTCGCCATTTTGGCGTTTTACTGACCTCGCATTTGAACGAACTCCTCCTAGAGATATTATCGTATTGACACCAAAATGGCTGAGGATGTTCAGAAGCCATGTGTGATCAAAAGTTATGCAAAACTCTCTCAAAGGAGTAACGGCGTACAGGGGGCGTGGCCTCAAAGTTTGATGTCTCGCCATGAAAGACGAAATTGATATAACTCCCACATAAAACAACTTTTCTGACCCAAAATGGCCTCGTATGATACTAGTCCCATCCTCAACACATCTATGTTGTCATTATGGGATTATGAATAGGCCACGCCCCCTGGCAACAGGAAGTCATGTTTTTTACTCGAAGACCCACTTCTCTGACGTTTTGAACACAACCGGGGTCAAACTGCATCAGACACCTGAAAACAAGTTAGGGATGATATCCGGTGAAGACTGTTGCTCTACACTGCAAAGCAAGACCGTGGCGCCATGGCGAACTTCGATAAGACGCCATGACATCATCAATCACTATAACTCCCTCATTTTTCACCCAATCACCATCAAACTCACAGGGCTTAGTCATGGTCCGGTCCCGAACACACCCATATGACCACTTCCGGTCTAGCCCTAAGCCCCGCCCACTTTCACCAGGAAGTGCTTTTTTGCAGTTGTCGTGGTCCTTCTCCTCAGGCATGAACCCCAGACACTTGAAAGTGCTTCACAACAGGTCAAACCCTTTCATGATACTACAATAAAAATCTCAAGTTCCTTCGCCAAACGTAACCATGGCGAATCTTGGTCCCACGCCATCAAACAGGAAATACTTGTAACTCACCCGGTGTATCATCGATCTCCACCAAACTCGGCAGGAAGGATCGTATTCAGACGTGGAACTGAGCCAAATTGACATATGCTGGAATAGTGACATAGTGGCTCTATAGCGCCCCCTACAATATTTCTATCAACCAGCCTCGCCCCCTACGTGGACCGACATGCATGAAATTCACCACATTGATTTACTATGCCAGGATGCACAAAACTGTCCATTACACCTTTTTGCTAATTTCAACAGGAAGTCGGCCATTTTGTAAAACATGTCATTTTCAGGGTCATTTTGGCCTGTTTCTTGCCATTGCATTTGAACGAACTCCTCCTACAGATTATATTGTATTTACCTCAAAATCACTCTGAAGCTTCCAGAGGCATGTGTGATCAAAAGTTATGCGAAACTTTCTCAAAGGAGAAAGGGCATGGCGGGGGCGTGGCCTCAAACTTTGATATCTCGCCATGAGAGACGAAACTGACATAACTTACATATAAAACAACCTATCTTGACCAAAATGGCCCTGTTTGATGTCATTTCCATGCTGACCACATCTACATGTCCAGATGTTGTCACCTGGACATTGCTCAACGCTGCATGGCCAGACGGTGGCGTCATGACAAACTTGGATAAAACGCCATGACATCATTAATCAGTATAAATCCCTCAATTTTCATCCAATCACCATCACACTCACAGTAATTACTCAGGGTCTGTTCCTGAACAGATACATTGAACTACTTCTGGTCTTGGTCTAAGCCCCGCCCACTTTCAACAGGAAGTGTCTTTTTCAGACACTGGGGTCCCTCTCCTCAGGAAAGAACTCCACACACTCAAAAGTGCTTCAGATCAGGTCAAACTCTTTCGTGATACTACCGAAAACAATCCTCAAGTTCCTTCCTCAAGCAAAACCATGGCGAATGGCGTTCATCGCCATGAAACAGGAAGTATATGCAACTGACCCATAGTACTCCCGATCTCCACCAAACTCGGCAGGAAGGACAGTGGTCAGGCCTGGAACTGATTTAAATAGACATATGCTGGTTATGTGGCTCTATAGCGCCCCCTATAATTATTTATTCTATCAGCTCCAACCACTGCTTTGACTGACATTCATGAAATGTGGCATATTTATATAACATGCCAGTACAAACCAAAAAGCCTCTTCATGTCCTCATGTTTTCAACGCCATAGCCCCGCCCCCTGGAAACAGGAAGTACCCCTTTTTTCCCATTGAAAACCCTACACACCTACTCAAACTCATCAATATTATCCTTGATGAACACATGACTCACAATATGACAAACTGCTTACACCATCATGAATAAAATGGCTGCCTGTGAGGTTTCTGTCCCTCGCCATCAAACAGGAAGTGGCTATAACTCTGGACTCGGTTGACCCAATGACGTGATACTTGGCAGTTGTCATTAAAGTCCGAACCTCAACATGTTAGTACAAGATCAAACACTATGGCTCCACCTACTGGCCATGTTGATATCTGCAGATCTTAAAAGCATGATTTTGTTTGGATTTGTTTCACACTATTGGTCAGAACAAGGTCATGACCACTTCTGATGTCATTATTAGGCCCATTGATGTATGAGATGATGGTCAGAGAGAGACAATGACCACAAGAGGCAGAAACATGGGGACGACTGAGCGTACGGCTGCCAGCCAGAGCGAGCTTGCTTGGGGAGGGAGGTTGCAGGCCGAGGGGGCGGTGCAATAGGCCAGAGCGGCGCCAGAGGTGCGAGGGCCTTCATCGCTGCTTGCAGCTTTAATTCTTATTCTTTTTCTTCCGTCAAATGAATTGCATTTTTGGGGGTCTCAACATACCCCAAAACTCACCAAATTTTGCGTACCCCCCCAAAGGAATGTGAAAAATTTCATATTTTGGGGTGCTCGGGACTGTTCGGGCAAAATTGAACAAGAGCGCCACCTATTTATGGTGCCCCGCCACTGCACGTCATCAATCTTTATGAAACTCACTACACATGTTCTAAATGCTCAGGCGAACAAAAAATCCTCTTGGAGAACTGCTCTAAAAAAAACAGGAAGGCGGCCATTTTGGGTCAAAGTCGCCATTTTGGCGTTTTACTGACCTCGCATTTGAACGAACTCCTCCTAGAGATATTATCGTATTGACACCAAAATGGCTGAGGATGTTCAGAAGCCATGTGTGATCAAAAGTTATGCAAAACTTTCTCAAAGGAGTAACGGCGTACAGGGGGCGTGGCCTCAAAGTTTGATGTCTCGCCATGACAGACAAAATTGATATAACTCCCACATAAAACAACTTTTCTGACCCAAAATGGCCTCGTATGATACTAGTCCCATCCTCAACACATCTATGTGGTCATTATGGGATTATGAATAGGCCACGCCCCCTGGCAACAGGAAGTCATGTTTTTTACTCGAAGACCCACTTCTCTGACGTTTTGAACACAACCGGAGTCAAACTGCATCAGACACCTGAAAACAAGTTGGGGATGATATCCGGTGAAGACTGTTGCTCTACACTGCAAAGCAAGACCGTGGCGCCATGGCGAACTTTGATAAGACGCCATGACATCATCAATCAGTATAACTCCCTCATTTTTCACCCAATCACCATCAAACTCACAGGGCTTAGTCATGGTCCGGTCCCGAACACACCCATATGACCACTTCCGGTCTAGCCCTAAGCCCCGCCCACTTTCAACAGGAAGTGCTTTTTAGCAGTTGTCTTGGTCCTTCTCCTCAGGCATGAACCCCAGACACTTGAAAGTGCTTCACAACAGGTCAAACCCTTTCATGATACTACAATAAAAATCTCAAGTTCCTTCGCCAAACGTAACCATGGCGAATCTTGGTCCGACGCCATCAAACAGGAAGTACTTGTAACTCACCCGGTGTATTATCGATCTCCACCAAACTCGGCAGGAAGGATCGTATTCAGACGTGGAACTGAGCCAAATTGACATATGCTGGAATAGTGACATAGTGGCTCTATAGCGCCCCCTACAATATTTTGATCAACCAGCCTCGCCCCCTACGTGGACCGACATGCATGAAATTCACCACATTGATTTACTATGCCAGGATGCACAAAACTGTCCATTACACCTTTTTGCTAATTTCAACAGGAAGTCGGCCATTTTGTAAAACGTGTCATTTTCAGGGTCATTTTGGCCTGTTTCTTGCCATTGCATTTGAACGAACTCCTCCTACAGATTATATCGTATTTACCTCAAAATCACTCTGAAGCTTCCAGAGGCATGTGTGATCAAAAGTTATGCAAAACTTTCTCAAAGGAGAAAGGGCATGGCGGGGGCGTGGCCTCAAACTTTGATATCTCGCCATGACAGACGAAACTGACATAACTTACATATAAAACAACCTATCTTGACCAAAATGGCCCCGTTTCATGTCATTTCCATGCTGACCACATCTACATGTCCAGATGTTGTCACCTGGACATTGCTCAACGCTGCATGGCCAGACGGTGGCGTCATGACAAACTTGGATAAAACGCCATGACATCATTAATCAGTATAAATCCCTCAATTTTCATCCAATCACCATCACACTCACAGTAATTACTCAGGGTCTGTTCCTGAACAGATACATTGAACTACTTCTGGTCTTGGTCTAAGCCCCGCCCACTTTCAACAGGAAGTGTCTTTTTCAGACACTGGGGTCCCTCTCCTCAGGAATGAACTCCACACACTCAAAAGTGCTTCAGATCAGGTCAAACTCTTTCGTGATACTACCGAAAACAATCCTCAAGTTCCTTCCTCAAGCAAAACCATGGCGAATGGCGTTCATCGCCATGAAACAGGAAGTATTTGCAACTGACCCATAGTACTCCCGATCTCCACCAAACTCGGCAGGAAGGACAGTGGTCAGGCCTGAAACTGATTTAAATAGACATATGCTGGTTATGTGGCTCTATAGCGCCCCCTATAATTATTTATTCTATCAGCTCCAACCACTGCTTTGACTGACATTCATGAAATGTGGCATATTTATATAACATGCCAGTACAAACCAAAAAGCCTCTTCATGTCCTGATGTTTTCAACGCCATAGCCCCGCCCCCTGGAAACAGGAAGTACCCCTTTTATCCCATTGAAAACCCTACACACCTACTCAAACTCATCAATAGTATCCTTGATGAACACATGACTCACAATATAACAAACTGCTTACACCATCATGAATAAAATGGCTGCCTGTGAGGTTTCTGTCCCTCGCCATCAAACAGGAAGTGGCTATAACTCTGGACTCGGTTGACCCAATGACGTGATACTTGGCAGTTGTCATTAAAGTCCGAACCTCAACATGTTAGTACAAGATCAAACACTATAGCTCCACCTACTGGCCATGTTGATATCTGCAGATCTTAAAAGCATGATTGTGTTTGGATTTGTTTCACACTATTGGTCAGAACAAGGTCATGACCACTTCTGATGTCATTATTAGGCCCATTGATGTATGAGATGATGGTCAGAGAGAGACAATGACCACACGAGGCAGAAACATGGGGACGACTGAGCGTACGGCTGCCAGCCAGAGCGAGCTTGCTTGGGGAGGGAGGTTGCAGGCCGAGGGGGCGGTGCAATAGGCCAGAGCGGCGCCAGAGGTGCGAGGGCCTTCATCGCTGCTTGCAGCTTTAATTATTAGGGTCCGAGCCATACGAAGTATGGCGAGACCCTATTGTAGTTGAAATGTTTATTTTTCTCCTTCTTCTCCTAAGCGTTTCAACGCCAAATTTGACCCCCTAAACACCCATGAAAAGTTGTGAAACTTGGCACACACGTCAAGCCCCGCGTAACTCGGATATTATAAAGTCCGCATACACTTCAATACAAAATTGGCTCAACAGCGCCACCTAGACACCAAAAAAATCACACAATGAATGGGGTCCGGAAAGTCTACTTCCACGTAGGAACACAAAACTCGGCACACACGTGTAACACCCCGAGTCGAGCAGAAAACTCAATGAAACAGCGGTTGTCATGGCAACAGGGCGCCCGCCATCTTGGTGTGTGCGGCCATTTTTTTCCCAGTTTTCGCACTTTACACACATCGTATTTCAACGAACTAGTCTGAGGGGATTCGTGCGACAGACTCCAAACTTGGTGGGAAGCTTCCTGACAAGTTGGGGACCAAACGCTCCTCAAATCTTTCTAATAGCAGAAAGCGTGTTACCGTGGCAACCGACGGAAAAACGCCTTCTCGCAATGAAACACGCTTTGCTCATATCTCCATAGAAATACATGGGATCTGCACCAAACTTCACAGTATTCATACCTGTGACACACCAAATCCAGCAAAGAAGTCAATCGAACACCTGTTGCCATGGCGACAGGATGCCCGCCATCTTGGATTTCACTGCCATTTCAACGAACTAGTCTGAGGGGATTCGTGCGACAGACTCCAAACTTGGTGGGAAGCTTCCTCACAAGTTGGGGACCAAACGCTCCTCAAATCTTTCTAATAGGAAAAGCGTGTTACCGTGGCAACCGACGGAAAACGCCTTCTCGCCATGAAACACGGTTTGCTTACATCTCCACAGGAATAAATGGGAACTGCACCAAACTTGACAGGATTCATACTTGTTGGGTCCTTAACGCGTTACACCACCTGTTGTCATGGCAACATCGGGTGGCGGGGTCCAAGCAGCTCGGACCCGATGGATGCCGCTTGCGGCTTTAATTATTATTATTTTTCTAAGCATTTCGAGGCCCAATTTGACCCCCTAAACACCCATGAAAAGTTGTGAAACTTGGCACACACATCAAGCCCCACGTAACTCGGATATTATAAGGTCCGCATACACTTCAATACAAAATTGGCTCAACAGCGCCACCTAGAAAAAAATAAATTCCCCAAATGAATGGGGTCCCAAAAGTCTACTTCGACGTAGGAACACGAAACTCGGCACACACGTGTAACACACCAAGTCTAACAAAAAAGTCAATCAAACACCTGTCGCCATGGCTACGGGGTGCCCGCCATCTTGGCGTGTGCGGCCATTTTGTGGCCATTTTTTGCACTTTACACACATCGTATTTGAGCAAACTAGTCTGAGGGGATTCGTGCGACTGACTCCAAACCTGGTGGAAAGCTTCCTGACAAGTTGGGGACCAAACGCTCCTCAAATCTTTCTAATAGGAAAAAGCCTGTAACCGTGGCAACCGAGGGAAAAACGCCCTCGCCATGAAACACGGTTTGCTTATATCTCCATAGGAATACGAGGGATCTGCACCAAACTTGACAGGATTCATACAGGTTGGGTCCTTAACGCATTGCAGCACCTGTTGTCATGGCAACATCGGGTGGCGGGGTCCAGGCAGCTCGGACCCGATGGATGCCGCTTGCGGCTTTAATTATACTTCTAAGCACTTCGAGGCCAAATTTGACCCCCTTAACACCCATGAAAAGTTGTGAAACTTGGCACACAGGTCAAGCTCGGCGAAAATTGCAATATTCTTAGGTCCTCATACACTTCAATGCAAAATTGGCTCAACAGCGCCACCTAGAGTCACCAAAAATCACCACATGAATGGGGCCCAGGAAGTCTACTTTAACGTAGGAAGACGAAACTCGGCACACACGTGTACCACCCCGAGTCAAGCAAAAAAGTCAATGAAACAGCTGTTGCCATGGCAATAGGGCACCCGCCATCTTGGCGTGTGCGGCCATTTGTTTGCCATTTTTTGCACTTCACACACATCGTATTGGAACGAACTAGTCTGAGGGGATTTGTGCCATTCACTACAAACTTGGTGGGAAGCTTCCTGACAAGTTGGGGACCAAACGCTCCTCAAATCTTTGTAATAGGAAAAAGCGTGTAACCGTGGCAACCGACGGAAAAATGCCTTCTCGCCATGAAACACGGTTTGCTTATATCTCCATAAGAATACGTGGGATCTGCAACAAACTTGACAGTATTCATACGTGTGAGACCCCAAGTCCAGCAAAGAAGTCAATAGAACATCTGTTGCCATAGCAACAGGGTGCCCGCCATCTTGGTTTTCACTGCCATTTCAACGAACTAGTCTGAGGGGATTCGTGCGACTGACTCCAAACTTGGTGGGAAGCTTCCTGACAAGTTGGGGACCAAACGCTCCTCAAATCTTTCTAATAGCAGAAAGCGTGTTACCGTGGCAACCGACGGAAAAACGCCTCCTCGCCATGAAACACGGTTTGCTCATATCTCCATAGAAATACATGGGATCTGAACCAAAGTTCACAGGATTCATACATGTAACACCCCAAGTCCAGCAAAGAACTCAATCGAACACCTGTTGCCATGGCAACGGACTGCCCGCCATCTTGGATTTCACTCCCTTTTTAACGAACTAGTCTGAGGGGATTCGTGCGACTGACTCCAAACTTGGTGGGAACCTTCCTGACAAGTTGGGGACCAAACGCTCCTCAAATCTTTCTAATAGGAAAAAGCGTGTAACCGTGGACACCGACGGAAATATGCCCTCGCCATGAAACACGGTTTGCTCATATCTCCATGGAAATACATCGGATCTGCACCAAACCTGACAGCATTCATACACGTTGGGTCCTTAACGCATTACAGCACCTGTTGTCATGGCGACATCGGGTGGCGGGGTCCAGGCAGCTCGGACCCGATGGATGCCGCTTGCGGCTTTAATTAGGGTCCGAGCCATACGAAGTATGGAAGGACCCTATTGTTTCTGCTATGTTTATTATTATTATTATACTAAGCATTTCGACGCCACTTTTGACCCCCTAAACGCCCATGAAAAGTTGTGAAACTTGGCACACAAGTCAAGCCCGGCGAAAATCGGATATTATAAGGTCCGCATACCATTCAATGCAAAATTGGCTCAACAGCGCCACCTAGAGTCACCAAAAATCACCATATGAATGGGGCCCCGGAAGTCTACTTCAACGTAGGAAGACGAAACTCGGCACACACGTGTACCACCCCGTGTTGACCAAAAAACTCAATGTAACACCTGTCGCCATGGCAATGGGGTGCCCGCCATCTTGGCGTGTGCGGCCATTTTTTTCCCATTTTTTCCACTTTACACACATTGCATTTAAACGAACTAGTCTGGGGGGGATCGTCCGACTGACTCCAAACTTGGTGGGGACCTTCCTGACAAGTTGGGGACCAAACGCTCCTCAAATCTCTCTAATAGGAAAAAGCGTGTTACCGTGGCAACCAACGGAAAACGCCTTCTCGCCATGAAACACGGTTTGCTTATATTTCCATAGGAATACGTTGGATCTGCACCAAACTCAACAGGATTCATACAGGTTGGGTCCTTAACGCCTTACACCACCTGTTGTCATGGCAACATCGGGTGGCGGGGTCCAGGCAGCTCGGACCCGATGGATGCCGCTTGCGGCTTTAATTATTATTCTCCTTCTCCTAAGCATTTCGACGCCAAATTTGACCCCCTAAACACCCATGAAAAGTTGTGAAACTTGGCACACACGTCAAGCCCGGCGAAAATCGGATATTATAAGGTCCGCATACTATTCAATGCAAAATTGGCTCAACAGCGCCACCTAGAGTCACCAAAAATCACCACATGAATGGGGCCCAGGAAGTCTACTTCAACGTAGGAAGACGAAACTCGGCACACACGTGTACCACCCCGTGTTGACCAAAAAACTCAATGTAACACCTGTCGCTATGGCAACGGGGTGCCCGCCATCTTGGCGTGTGCGGCCATTTTTTTCCCATTTTTTCCACTTTACACACATCGTATTTGAACGAACTAGTCTGAGGGGATTCGTGCGACTGACTCCAAACTTAGAGGGAAGCTTCCTGACAAGTTGGGGACCAAACGCTATTCAAATCTTTCTAATAGCAGAAAACGTGTTACCATGGCAACAGACGGAAAAACGCCTTCTCGCCATGAAACACGGTTTGCTTATATCTCCATAGAAATAGATGGGATCTCCACCAAACTTGACAGTATTCATACGTGTGACACCCCAAATCCAGCAAAGAAGTCAATCAAACACCTGTTACCATGGCAACGGGTCGCCCGCCATCTTGGATTTCACTGCCATTTGAACGAACTAGTCTGAGGGGAATGGTCCGACCGACTCCAAACTCGGTGGGGACCTTCCTGACAAGTTGGGGACCAAACGCTCCTCAAATCTTTCTAATAGCAGAAAGCATGTTACCGTGGCAACCGATGGAAAAAGACCTCGCCATTAAACACGGTTTGCTCATATCTCCACAGAAATAGATGGGATCTGCACCAAAGTTCACAGTATTCATACGTGTCACACCCCAAGTCCAGCAAAGAAGTCAATCAAACACCTGTTGCCATGGCAACGGACTGCCCGCCATCTTGGATTTCACTCACATTTGAACAAACTAGTCTGAGGGGTTTCGTGCGACTGACTCCAAACTTGGTGGGAAGTTTCCTAATAAGTTGGGGACCAAACGCTCCTCAAATCTTTCTAATGGGAAAAAGCGTGTAACCGTGGCAACCGACGGAAAAATGCCCTCGCCATGAAACACGGTTTGCTTATATCTCCATAGGAATACATGGGATCTGCACCAAACTTGACAGGATTCAGACTTGTGACACCCCAACTCCAGCATTGATGTCAATAGAACACCTGTTGCCATGGCAACGGACTACCCGCCATCTTGGATTTCACTCCCATTTTAACAAACTAGTCTGACGGGATTCGTGCGACTCACTCCAAACTTGGTGGGAACCTTCCTGACAAGTTGGGGACCAAACGCTCCTCAAATCTTTCTAATAGGAGAAAGCGTGTTACCGTGACAACCGACGGAAAATGCCTTCTCGCCATGAAACACGGTTTGCTTATATCGCCACAGGAATAAATGGGAACTGCACCAAAATTCACAGTATTCACACACTTTGGGTCCTTAACGCATTACACCACCTGTTGTCATGGCGATATCGGGTGGCGGGGTCCAGGCCGCTCGGACCCGATGGATGCCGCTTGCGGCTTTATTATTCTTCTCCTCCTTCTAAGCATTTCGAGGCCAAATTTGACCCCCTAAACACCCATGAAAAGTTGTGAAACTTGGCACACACATCAAGCCCGGTGAAAAATTTTATATTCTAAAGTCCGCATTGACTTCAATGCAAAATTGGCTCAACAGCGCCACCTACAGACACCAAAATTCCCCAAATGAATGGGGTCCCGAACGTCTACTTCAACATAGGAAGACGAAACTTGGCACACACGTGTACCATGCCGAGCCGACCAAAAAATTCAATAGAACACCTGTTGCCATGGCAACGGGGCGCCCGCCATCTTGGCGTGTGCGGCCATTTTTTTGCCATTTTTTGCACTTTACACACATCGTATTTGAACGAACTAGTCTGAGGGGATTCGTGCGACTGACTCCAAACTTGGTGGGAAGCTTCCTGACAAGTTGGGGACCAAACGCTCCTCAAAACTTTCTAATAGGAGAAAGCGTGTTGCCGTGGCAACCGACGGAAAAACGCCTTCTCGCCATCAAACACGGTTTGCTCATATCTCCATAGAAATACGTGGGATCTGCACCAAACTTCACAGGATTCATACGTGTGACACCCCAAGTCCAGCAAAGAAGTCAATTGAACACCTGTTGCTATGGCAACGGGGTGCCCGCCATCTTGCATTTCACTGCTATTTCAACGAACTAGTCTGAGGGGATTCGTGCGATTGACTCCAAACTTGGTGGGAAGCTTCCTTACAAGTTGGGGATCAAACGCTCCTCAAATCTTTCTAATAGGAAGAAGCGTGTAACCGTGGCAACCGACGGAAGAATGCCCTCGCCATGAAACACGGTTTGCTTATATCTCCATAGGAATACGTGGGATCTGCACCAAACTTGACAGGATTCATACTTGTGACACCCCAAGTCCAGCATTGATGTCAATAGAACACCTGTTGCCATGGCAACGGGGTGCGCGCCATCTTGGATTTCACTGCCATTTCGACGAACTACTCCCAGGGGATTCCTCACACCGACTCCAAACTTGGTGGGAACGTTCATGAGAAGTTGGGGACCAAACACTATTCAAATCTTTCTAATAGGAGAAAGCATGTTACCGTGCCAACCAACGGAAAACGCCTTCTCGCCATGAAACACGGTTTGCTCATATCTCCACAGGAATAAATGGGAACTGCACCAAACTTGACAGGATTCATACACGTTGGGTCCTTAACGCATTACACCACCTGTTGTCATGGCGACATCGGGTGGCGGGGTCCAGGCAGCTCGGACCCGATGGATGCCGCTTGCGGCTTTAATTATTAGGGTCCGAGCCA
Source organism: Melanotaenia boesemani (assembly GCF_017639745.1). Taxonomy (NCBI): domain Eukaryota; kingdom Metazoa; phylum Chordata; class Actinopteri; order Atheriniformes; family Melanotaeniidae; genus Melanotaenia; species Melanotaenia boesemani. Next base: position 37,891,746 of record NC_055688.1, on the reverse strand, counting down.
TACGAAGTATGGCAAGGCCCTATTGTTCCTGAAATGTTTATTATTATTATTATACTTCTAAGCACTTCGAGGCCAAATTTGACCCCCTTACCACCCATGAAAAGTTGTGAAACTTGGCACACAGGTCAAGCCCGGCGAAAATTGCAATATTCTTAGGTCCTCATACACTTCAATGCAAAATTGGCTCAACAGCGCCACCTAGAAAAAAATGAAATCCCCAAATGAATGGGGTCCCAAAAGTCTACTTCGACGTAGGAACACAAAACTCGGCACACACGTGTAACACCCCGAGTCAAGCAAAAAAGTCAATGAAACAGCTGTTGCCATGGCAATAGGGCGCCCGCCATCTTGGCGTGTGCGGCCATTTTTTTGCCATTTCTTGCACTTCACACACATCGTATTTGAACAAACTAGTCTGAGGGGATTCGTGCGATTCACTACAAACTTGGTGGGAAGCTTCCTGACAAGTTGGGGACCAAACGCTCCTCAAATCTTTCTAATAGCAGAAAGCATGTTACCGTGGCAACAGACGGAAAAACGCGTTCTCGCCATGACACACGGTTTGCTCATATCTCCACAGAAATACGTGGGATCTCCACCAAACTTGACAGTATTCATACGTGTGACACCCCAAGTCCAGCAAAGATGTCAATCAAACACCTGTTTCCATGGCAACGGGGTGGCCGCCATCTTGGATTTCATTGCCATTTGAATGAACTAGTCTGAGAGGATTCGTGCGACCGACTCCAAACTTGGTGGGAACCTTCCTGACAAGTTGGGGTCCAAACGCTCCTCAAATCTTTCTAATAGGAAAAAGCCTGTAACCGTGGCAACCAATGGAAAAGCCTTCTCGCCATGAAACACGGTTTGCTCATATCTCCATAGCAATACTTGGGATCTGCACCAAAGTTCACAGTATTCATACCTGTGACACCCCAAGTCCAGCAAAGAAGTCAATTGAACACCTGTTGCCATGGCAACGGGGTGGCCGCCATCTTGGATCTCATTGCCATTTGAACTAACTAGTCTGAGGGGAATGGTCCGACCGACTCCAAACTCGGTGGGGACCTTCCTGACAAGTTGGGGACCAAACGCTCCTCAAATCTTTCTAATAGCAGAAAGCGTGTTACCGTGGCAACCGATGGAAAAAGACCTCGCCATGAAACACGGTTTGCTCATATCTCCACAGGAATACATGGGAACTGCACCAAACTTCACAGTATTCACACACGTTGGGTCCTTAACGCATTACATCACCTGTTGTCATGGCGACATCGGGTGGCGGGGTCCAGGCCGCTCGGACCCGATGGATGCCGCTTGCGGCTTTAATTATTATTATACTTCTAAGCACTTCGAGGCCAAATTTGACCCCCTTAACACCCATGAAAAGTTGTGAAACTTGGCACACAGGTCAAGCCCGGCGAAAATTGCAATATTCTTAGGTCCTCATACACTTCAATGCAAAATTGGCTCAACAGCGCCACCTAGAGTCACCAAAAATCACCACATGAATGGGGCCCAGGAAGTCTACTTCAACGTAGGAAGACGAAACTCGGCACACACGTGTACCACCCCGAGTCAAGCAAAAAAGTCAATGAAACAGCTGTTGCCATGGCAATAGGGCACCCGCCATCTTGGCGTGTGCGGCCATTTGTTTGCCATTTTTTGCACTTCACACACATCGTATTGGAACGAACTAGTCTGAGGGGATTTGTGCGATTCACTACAAACTTGGTGGGAAGCTTCCTGACAAGTTGGGGACCAAACGCTCCTCAAATCTTTGTAATAGGAAAAAGCGTGTAACCGTGGCAACCGACGGAAAAACGCCTCCTCGCCATGAAACACGGTTTGCTCATATCTCCATAGAAATACATGGGATCTGAACCAAAGTTCACAGGATTCATACATGTAACACCCCAAGTCCAGCAAAGAACTCAATCGAACACCTGTTGCCATGGCAACGGACTGCCCGCCATCTTGGATTTCACTCCCTTTTTAACGAACTAGTCTGAGGGGATTCGTGCGACTGACTCCAAACTTGGTGGGAACCTTCCTGACAAGTTGGGGACCAAACGCTCCTCAAATCTTTCTAATAGGAAAAAGCGTGTAACCGTGGCAACCGACGGAAATATGCCCTCGCCATGAAACACGGTTTGCTCATATCTCCATGGAAATACATCGGATCTGCACCAAACCTGACAGGATTCATACACGTTGGGTCCTTAACGCATTACAGCACCTGTTGTCATGGCGACATCGGGTGGCGGGGTCCAGGCAGCTCGGACCCGATGGATGCCGCTTGCGGCTTTAATTATTATTCTCCTTCTCCTCCTCCTCCTAAGCATTTCGACGCCAAATTTGACCCCCTAAACACCCATGAAAAGTTGTGAAACTTGGCACACACGTCAAGCCCGGCGAAAATCGGATATTCTAAGGTCCGCATACTATTCAGTGCAAAATTGGCTCAACAGCGCCACCTACAGTCACCAAAAATCACCACATGAATGGGGAACAGGAAGTCTACTTCAACGTAGGCAGACGAAACTCGGCACACACGTGTACCACCCCGTGTTGACCAAAAAAGTCAATGTAACACATGTTGCCATGGCAACGGGGTGCCCGCCATCTTGGCGTGTGCGGCCATTTTTTTGCCATTTTTTCCACTTTACACACATCGTATTTGAACGAACTAGTCTGTGGGGATTCGTGCGATTGACTCCAAACTTGATGGGAAGCTTCCTGACAAGTTGGGGACCAAACGCTCCTCAAATCTTTCTAATAGCAGAAAGCATGTTACCGTGGCAACAGACGGAAAAACGCCTTCTCGCCATGAAACACGGTTTGCTTATATCTCCATAGAAATAGATGGGATCTCCACCAAACTTCACAGTATTCATACGTGTGACACCCCAAGTACAGCAAAGAAGTCAATCAAACACCTGTTACCATGGCAACGGGTCGCCCGCCATCTTGGATTTCACTGCCATTTGAACGAACTAGTCTGAGGGGAATGGTCCAACCGACTCCAAACTCGGTGGGGACCTTCCTGACAAGTTGGGGACCAAACGCTCCTCAAATCTTTCTAATAGCAGAAAGCGTGTTACCGTGGCAACCGATGGAAAAAGACCTCGCCATTAAACACGGTTTGCTCATATCTCCACAGAAATAGATGGGATCTGCAACAAAGTTGACAGTATTCATACGTGTCACACCCCAAGTCCAGCAAAGAAGTCAATCAAACACCTGTTGCCATGGCAACGGCTCGCCCGCCATCTTGGATTTCACTCACATTTTCACAAACTAGTCTGAGGGGATTCGTGCGACTGACTCCAAACTTGGTGGGAAGCTTCCTGACAAGTTGGGGACCAAACGCTCCTCAAATCTTTCTAATAGGAAAAAGCTTGTAACCGTGGCAAACGACGGAAAAATGCCCTCGCCATGAAACACGGTTTGCTTATATCTCCATTGGAATATGAGGGATCTGCACCAAACTTGACAGGATTCATACAGGTTGGGTCCTTAACGCATTGCAGCACCTGTTGTCATGGCAACATCGGGTGGCGGGGTCCAGGCAGCTCGGACCCGATGGATGCCGCTTGCGGCTTTAATTATTATTAGGGTCCGAGCCATACAAAGTATGGCGAGACACGATTGTTTCTGCTATGTTTATTAGGGTCCGAGCCATACGAAGTATGGCAAGGCCCTATTGTGGTTGAAATGTTTATTCTACTCCGTTCTTCTTCTAAGCGCTTCGACCCCAAATATGACCCCCTAAACACCCATGAAAAGTTGTGAAACTTGGCACAGACGTCACGTCCGGCGTAACTCGGATATTATAAGGTCCGCATACACTTCAATGCAAAATTGGCTCAACAGCGCCACCTAGAGTCACCAAAAATCACCACATGAATGGGGCCCCGGAAGTCTACTTCAACGTAGGAAGACGAAACTCGGCACACACGTGCACCACCCCGAGTTGACCAAAAAACTCAAAGTAACACCTGTCGCCATGGCAACAGGGCGCCCGCCATCTTGGCGTGTTCGGCCATTTTTTTGCCATTTTTTGCACTTTACACACATCGTATTTGAACGAACTAGTCTGAGGGGATTTGTGCCATTAACGCCAAACTTGGTGGGAAGCTTCCTGACAAGTTGGGGACCAAACGCTCCTCAAATCTTTCTAATAGCAGAAAGCGTGTTACCGTGGCAACCGACGGAAAACCGCCTTCTCGCCATGAAACACGGTTTGCTCATATCTCCATAGAAATACGTGGGTAAGGGAATTTTGGCCGTTTTTGCCACTTTCCCTTACGAAATGAATGGGCTTTTCCAGGACGTGGACGCTTTCGTCCACGAAACGGAGACGAAGCCTTCGTCATGTCCGCGAACCCGACTTTTCCGGACGTGTCCTCGGACAGGTAATAGACGTGGACGTGGCCATTAGAGGGCGCTCACGCTCCATCTGGGACACGAACTGGAACTGCGTCCACGTGCAATGAATTTCGGACACGAACCTGGATATGTGTCCACGGTCAATGACTCTCGATGAGCGATTGTACCCGAAGTGGGATTTCTGTACACCAACTGTCATTTAGGTGTGGGGGGGGTCCCAGATAGGTGCGGGAGGGGTCCCGGTGTCCACGAACTGGAATTTCTGTACACGAACTGGAACTTTAGGCTCGTACCACCGGCTTTCGACGGGAGGGGTCCCAGACAGGTGCGGCGGGGGTCCCGGTGTCCACGAACTGGAATTTCTGTACACGAACTGGAACTTTAGGCTCGAACCACCGGCTTTCGACGGGAGGGGTCCCAGACAGGTGCGGCGGGGGTCCCGGTGTCCACGAACTGGAATTTCTGTACACGAACTGGAACTTTAGGCTCGAACCACCGGCTTTCGACGGGAGGGGTCCCAGACAGGTGCGGCGGGGGTCCCGGTGTCCACGAACTGGAATTTCTGTACACGAACTGGAATTTTACGCCCGGACCACCGGGAAGGGTCCCAATAGGTGTGGGGGGGGGGTCCCCTGTCCACGAACTGGAATTTCTGTACACGAACTGGAATTTTAGGCCCGGACCACCGGGAAGGGTCCCAATAGGTGGGGGGGGGGGGGTCCCCTGTCCACGAACTGGAATTTCTGTACACGAACTGGAATTTTAGCCCTGGACACTCTGTGTTGGACGTGGGAGGGCCCCGTGTCCACGAACTGGAATTTCTGTACACCAACTGGAATTTTGTCCAAAAAAGCTCCGATCAGGCCGCCCTTCGCAGGGTGCTTCCCGCGGACCCCCGAGAGCGCCCCCTAGCGACGGCAGCTCGATCCGAGCAACTTTTGCCCAAAAGCGGTCCGGGGTCCGGTTTGACGTTTGATTCGCGTTTAGGGCACCCCCCCGACGCCGCCTACCAAACGCCGGGCCCCCCGGACCCCCCGGGGCCGAGATATTAAAGCGTGTCCGCAAAGGCGCGAAACGCGGTCCGTCCGGTGTCCCGAGTCCCACACGACGTCCCCTGGCGATCTGGGACGGATCGGACCCTCGGGGTCCGAAATACGAGGGGTCAAATATCTTCAAAAATGCCCCCAAAGCAAGATTCACAGCATTTTCCAATGCTTAATTGATTTGACCTGTGACCTACATACAAATTAAGGCCATAACTTTTTGGTTCTGGGTCCTATCGGGGTCAGACCGGACAGGGGTCATCGGGGGGACGTGCCGAGCGGGCCGCCGTTGCCGTGGCGACGCTAGCACGCTCGGAAAAGGAAGTAGCCTCGGGGAGGGTTTGGGGCCCCCAGCTCTGGGATTCTGACAGGGGACTTGGAGAAAGGGCCAGCGGTCCAAATTTGGTGAAAATTGCACAAAATTTGTCCAAAAAAACCAGCGTCCACGTCCAATGCATTTCCCATTGACGGTACCCTACCGACAACGCCCATTCATTATTATAGACACGTGGACGGCCTCCCGCGGGCACGCCGTGCGTCGCAGCGGCCCGGGGACGCCTGGAACGCGTGCGGGGCGGCCCCCCGAACAACATATCGCGCCTGCATCGCGGCGCGGCGCGCCGAAAAATTTTTGCCCCCCTCTCAAAAACTTTCCAAAAAATCCTCTCAGACTCTTAGAGCAGAAGAAGCCCTGAGGTTTTTTGGGGTGAAAAGGGGGGGGAGATTTTTTCGGGGGCGCTGTGCGCCCCGAAACTTTCAGGAGTTGTAGAGGAGGCACAGGCGCACGCCCACGCCGAATCTGGGGCCTCTCGGACCCTCGGGGGCCGCGCAGGACCCCCAAAAGCGCTCCATGAAAACCCCATAGACGACTACGGTCGCTTCTGCGTCGGGGTACCACGCGGCCCCCGAACGGGCTACAGACACCAAAATCGCATCAGTCCTAACTGAGGTCGAGCTCTACCGGGGCCAAGTGGAACGGTGGCGATAGGTTATTCCTGTGCGAAAAGCCACACCGTTTTATACTCCCGGACCCGGCCTCCATGTTAAACTGTGGGTCAGAGAGGTCGAGCTCCCTTTTGGGGCCGTACGCGGCCCGGGAAGGGGCTAGAGACCCCAAACTCGGGTCGGTGCAAACTGAGGTCACGCCCTACGAGGGTGCGTTGGGAGGGTGGCGCCAAATCGTTCCTGCGCCGAACGCCGGCCCGTTTCTCACTGCAGAAAAATGGCCTCCTCAGGCCTCCATGTTACAGTATGGGAGGAAACACACATCTAAATATCTCGGCCCGGGAAGGGTCTGGAGACCCCAAACTCGGGTCAGTAATCCCCAAGGACATGCTCTACAAGGGTGCGTTGGGAGGGTGACGCCAAATCGTTCCTGTGCCGAACGCCAGCCCGTTTCTCACTGCAGACAACAGGCCTCCATAGGCCTCCATGTTAAAGTATGGGGGAAACACACATCTAAATATCTGGGCCCGGGAAGGGTCTGGAGACCCCAAACTCGGGTCAGTAATCCCTAAGGACATGCCCTACAAGGGTGCGTTGGGAGGGTGAAGCTAAGTCGTTCGTGCGCCGAACGCCAGCACTGCAGAAAACAGGCCTCCATGTTAAAGTATGGGGGAAACACACATCTAAATATCTGGGCCCGGGAAGGGTCTGGAGACCCCAAACTCGGGTCAGTAATCCCCAGGGACATGCCCTACAAGGGTGCGTTGGGAGGGTGAAGCTAAGTCGTTCGTGCGCCGAACGCCAGCACTGCAGAAAACAGGCCTCCATAGGCCTCCATGTTAAAGTATGGGAGGAAACACACATCTAAATATCTGGGCCCGGGAAGGGTCTGGAGACCCCAAACTCGGGTCACTAATCCCTAAGGACATGCCCTACGAGTGTGCGTTGGGAGGGTGAAGCTAACTCGTGCGTGCGCAACGCGACAGGCTTCTACACACATGTAAACAACATGGCCGCCAATGGAAACTGACCTCAAAGTGTTCCAAGTTTTAAAACACTTTGACTTTGTTTCATCACCACCCACGTGTTCCCAAGGCCCCCAGGAACGCCTCATTGAAATCCCAGGTCTCTAGCATTAAAAATGACCGAGCTAGGCCAGTTTGAAAATGTGCGTCCACGACTAATACCTTGACATTGGGACTCAGGTGGAGTTCGTGGACGCAGGCTGTAACTTAGTCATACTTGGTCCTAGAGGCCTGAAACTTGGTAGGCTGACTCAGACTAGGTCCCTGAGTCTGTGATATCATTCCCAGATCGATATCTCTAAAAATGACCGAGTTACAGCCTCTGTCCACGAACCTCACCTGACTTATAATGGAAAGTATTAGACGTGGACGAAGGCTGTAACTTGGTCATACTTGGTCCTAGAGGGCTGAAACTTGGTAGGCTGACTCAGAAGGGCCCCCTGAGTGTGTGTTATCAATATCACATCAATATCTCTAAAAATGACAGAGTTACAGCCTCTGTCCACGTCTAATACTTTGCATTCGATTTCAGGTGGGGTTCGTGGACGCAGGCTGTAACTTGGTCAAACATGAAGATATCGGGCTGAAACTGATACCACACACTCAGGGGACTCCCCTGAGTCCACCCAGCGAGTTTCAGCCTCCTGGGACCATGTTTGACCGAGTTACAGCCCGTGTCCACGACCTGGAATTGGACATTGTGTTACAGTTCCAGGACGTGGACACGGGCTGTAACTCGGTCAAACATGGAGATATCGGGCTGAAACTGATACCACACACTCAGGGGACTCCCCTGAGTCCACCCAGTGAGTTTCAGCCTCCTGGGACCATGTTTGACCGAGTTACAGCCCGTGTCCACGACCTGGAATTGGACATTGTGTTACAGTTCCAGGACGTGGACACGGGCTGTAAGTCGGTCATCTTTTAAGATATCGGGCTGAAACTGATACCACAAACTCAGGGGACTCCCCTGAGTCCACCTGGTGAGTTTCAGCCTCCTGGGACCTTGTTTGACCAAGTTACAGCCTCTGTCCACGTCTAATACTTTCCATTCAATTTCAGGTGGGGTTCGTGGACACGGGCTATAACTTGGTCAAACATGGAGATATCGGGCTGAAACTCATACCACACACTCAGGGGACTCCCCTGAGTCCACGTAGTGAGTTTCAGCTTCCTGGGACCTTGTTTGACCGAGTTACAGCCTCTGTCCACGAACTGCACCTGACTTATAATGGAAAGTATTAGACGTGGACGAAGGCTGTAACTTGGTCAAACTTGGTCCTAGAGGCCTGAAACTTGGTAGGCTGACTCAGAAGGGCCCCCTGAGTGTGTGATATCATTCCCAGATTGATATCTCTAAAAATGACCGAGTTACAGCTTCTGTCCACGTCTAATACTTTGTATTGTATGGTCAGGTGGGGTTCGTGGACGCAGGCTGTATCTTGGTCAAACTTGGTCCTAGAGACCTGAAACTTGGTAGGCTGACTCAGTTGAGCCCCCTGAGTGTGTGATATCATTCCCAGATCGATATCTCTAAAAATGACCGAGTTACAGCCTCTGTCCACGAACCTGACCTGACTTATAATGGAAAGTATTAGACGTGGACAGAGGCTGTAACTTGGTCATACTTTGTCCTAGAGACCTGAAACTTGGTAGGCTGACTCAGTTGAGCCCCCTGAGTGTGTGATATCATTCCCAGATCGATATCTCTAAAAATGACCGAGTTACAGCCTCTGTCCACGAACCTGACCTGACTTATAATGGAAAGTATTAGACGTGGACAGAGGCTGTAACTTGGTCATACTTTGTCCTAGAGGGCTGAAACTTGGTGGGCTGACTCAGACTAGGTCCCTGAGTGTGTGTTATCAATATCACATCGATATCTCTAAAAATGACCGAGTTACAGCCTCTGTCCACGTCTAATACTTTCCATTCAATTTCAGGTGGGGTTCGTGGACACGGGCTATAACTTGGTCAAACATGGAGATATTGGGCTGAAACTCATACCACACACTCAGGGGACTCCCCTGAGTCCACGTAGTGAGTTTCAGCCTCCTGGGACCTTGTTTGACTGAGTTACAGCCTCTGTCCACGAACTGCACCTGACTTATAATGGAAAGTATTAGACGTGGACAGAGGCTGTAACTTGGTCATACTTTGTCCTAGAGACCTGAAACTTGGTAGGCTGGCTCAGAAGGGCCCCCTGAGTGTGTGATATCAATATCACATCGATATCTCTAAAAATGACCAAGTTACAGCTTCTGTCCACGTCTAATACTTTACATTGTATGGTCAAGTGGGGTTCGTGGACGCAGGCTCTAACTTGGTCATACTTGCTCCTAGAGGCCTGAAACTTGGTAGGCTGACTCAGTTGAGCCCCCTGAGTGTATGATATCAATATCAGGTCGATCTGTCCAGAAATGACCGAGTAACAGCCTCTGTCCACGAACCTGACCTGACTTATAATGGAAAGTATTAGACGTGGACGCAGGCTGTAACTTGGTCATTTATGAAGATATCGGGCTGAAACTCATACCACACACTCAGGGGACATACATGAGCACCCCCAGCGAGTTTCAGCCTCCTGGGACCATAAATCACCAAGTTACAGCCCGTGTCCACGTCCTGGAACCGGGACCCAATGTCCAATTCCAGGACGTGGACACGGGCTATAACTCGGTCATTTCTTAAGATATCGTGCTGAAACTGATACCACACACTCAGTGGACTCCCCCGAGTCCACCTAGCGAGTTTCAGCCCACCAGGACCACGTTGGACCCAGTTACAGCCCGCGTCCACCACCTGGAACCGGGACCCAATGTCCAGTTACAGGTGGTGGACGCGGGCTGTAACTTGGTCATACTTGGTCCTAGATTGCTGAAACTTGATAGGCTAGCTCAGAAGGGCCCCCTGAGTGTGTGTTATCAATATCACATCGATATCTCCAAAAATAACTTAGTTACAGCCTCTGTCCACAAACCTCACCTGACGGCCCCATAATAAATCCCTACTCGTGTACAAGAGGCCATAACTTCCCCAAATCTTAACCAAAATGGATGAAAATTAATATTTGGGGTCCTTGAACTATTCCCAACAGGTGTGTGAAGTTTGGTGAGGATCAGACCAGCAGAAAAAGATCGTTAAATGCACTTTGGAGATGACTTTAATGCAAGATGGAGGCCCTCACGTTCGATCAAATAAATACATTTCTCCTGGACAGAAATGGATGAAACTCCAGATTTATGTTCCCAAACCCCCCGTGCTTGTGTCACATTGATTTCAGCTGGATCCGTGGAGATATGAGCCGGTTCTGGCCGCGTGTCCGTCGCGGACTTCCCCCGGTGCTTTTCTCCAATTTGGTAGACGGGACCGGGCTGAGAAGTATCACACATGTCCCCAAATGTCCCAAAAGTAGACCCTGCGATTCTCAGCTCGATCCGTGCAGAAATGCCTGCGCTGTGGCCTCTGAAGCGGGCCCGAGCGTTACTCAGCCTTCTATCCGCTGCACAGTGCTCTGATGCCGGCCAGCGTCTTCCGCTGGTCCCCGGTCGACCAAGTCGGGCTAATAACGGAGAAACCGCCAGTCAGAAAATTATGAAATAATTTACACATGTTCCTCAACATCCAACGAGTCTGTCACACCGATTTCAGCTCGATCCGTGCAGAAATGCCTGCGCTGTGGCCTCCGGACGCGGCCCCGACGTTACTCAGCCTTCTATCCGCTGCACAGTGCTCTGATGCCGGCCAGCGTCTTCCGCTGGTCCCCGGTCGACCAAGTCGGGCTAATAACGGAGAAACCGCCAGTCAGAAAATTATGAAATAATTTACACATGTTCCTCAACATCCAACGAGTCTGTCACACCGATTTCAGCTCGATCCGTGCAGAAATGCCTGCGCTGTGGCCTCCGGACGCGGCCCCGACGTTACTCAGCCTTCTATCCGCTGCACAGTGCTCTGATGCCGGCCAGCGTCTTCCGCTGGTCCCCGGTCGACCAAGTCGGGCTAATAACGGAGAAACCGCCAGTCAGAAAATTATGAAATAATTTACACATGTTCCTCAACATCCAACGAGTCTGTCACACCGATTTCAGCTCGATCCGTGCAGAAATGCCTGCGCTGTGGCCTCCGGACGCGGCCCCGACGTTACTCAGCCTTCTATCCGCTGCACAGTGCTCTGATGCCGGCCAGCGTCTTCCGCTGGTCCCCGGTCGACCAAGTCGGGCTAATAACGGAGAAACCGCCAGTCAGAAAATTATGAAATAATTTACACATGTTCCTCAACATCCAACGAGTCTGTCACACCGATTTCAGCTCGATCCGTGCAGAAATGCCTGCGCTGTGGCCTCCGGACGCGGCCCCGACGTTACTCAGCCTTCTATCCGCTGCACAGTGCTCTGATGCCGGCCAGCGTTTTCCGCTGGTCCCCGGTCTAACAACTGGGGCTTGTAACGGCAAAAAAGCTGGCCAGAAAATTCTGAAAAAATTCACAGATCTTTCCCAACATCGAAAGAGTCTGTCACACCGATTTCATACCGATCTGTCCAGAAATGACCGAGTAACAGCCTCTGTCCACGAACCGCAACTGACGGCCCCATAATAAATTCCTACTCGTGTACAAGAGGCCATAACTTCCCCAAATATGCTCCGAAATGGATGGGAATTCATATTTAAGGTCCTTGTTGAAGGCCAAACAAGTGCTTCAAGTTTGAAACAAATCGGACAAAGTACAGTCCAGTTATGACACTTTGAAACAGGTGTACACGTCTGATACTTGCCATTCAAACTCAGGTCGAGTTCAAGGACACGATTATAACTCGGCCGTACGTGCACGTAGAAAGCTGAAACTCCAGATTCAGACTCCTGGAGGTCCACTCACACGGCCACACTGATTTCATACCGATCTGTCCAGAAATTACCGAGTTACAGCCGCTGTCCACGAAGTCGACCTGGACTTTTAATGCAAAGTCTCACCCGTGTACAAGAGGTCATAACTTCCCCAAATATGCTCCGAAATGGATGGGAATTCATATTTAAGGTCCTTGTTGAAGGCCAAACAAGTGCTCCAAGTTTGAAACAAATCGGACAAAGTACAGTCCGGTTATGACACTTTGAAACAGGTGTACACGTCTGATACTTGCCATTCAAACTCAGGTCGAGTTCAAGGACACGATTATAACTCGGCCGTACGTGCACGTAGAAAGCTGAAACTCCAGATTCAGACTCCTGGAGGTCCACTCACACGGCCACACTGATTTCATACCGATCTGTCCAGAAATTACCGAGTTATAGCCGCTGTCCACGAAGTCGACCTGGCTTTTTAATGTCAAGTCTCACCCGTGTACAAGAGGTCATAACTTCCCCAAATATGCTCCGAAATGGATGGGAATTCATATTTAAGGTCCTTGTTGAAGGCCAAACAAGTGCTCCAAGTTTGAAACAAATCGGACAAAGTACAGTCCGGTTATGACACTTTGAAACAGGTGTACACGTCTGATACTTGCCATTCAAACTCAGGTCGAGTTCAAGGACACGATTATAACTCGGCCGTACGTGCACGTAGAAAGCTGAAACTCCAGATTCAGACTCCTGGAGGTCCACTCACACGGCCACACTGATTTCATACCGATCTGTCCAGAAATTACCGAGTTATAGCCGCTGTCCACGAAGTCGACCTGGCTTTTTAATGTCAAGTCTCACCCGTGTACAAGAGGTCATAACTTCCCCAAATATGCTCCGAAATGGATGGGAATTAATATTTGGGGTCCTTGAACTATTCCAAACAGGTGTGTGAAGTTTGGTGAGGATCAGACCTGTAGAAAAAGATCGCTAAATGCACTTTGGAGATGACTTTGACGCAAGATGGCTGCCGTCACGTTGGAGCAAATAAATAAATTTCTCCCGGACAGAAATGGATGAAACTCCAGATATGTGTTCAGCATCCCCCCGTGCTTGTGTGACTTTAATTTCAGATCGATCCGTTCACATATGTCCACCGTTATGTCCAACAGAAACTGGTGTCCACGGCTGAGACTTTACAATGGCAGCCTTAGGTCCACTTCGTGTACACGGACCTAGCGTAGTCCTGCGGTCACGCAGAAAGCTGAAACTCCACACACGGGGTCCAGGAGGTCCAGTCACACGGCCACACTGATTTCAGACCAATCTGTCCAGAAATGAGCTCGCCATAGCCCCTTTCCTTCCGTCAATGTCTCGGAACGGCCGAACTTTTCAAGATGGCCGCCGAGAGGTTTTCGGACCATTACTGGCGAACGCCTTGCTCTAGAGGGCTGAAATTTACAGGGCGTGTGCGCAGAGGACCCCCGCACGTGTCCTGCGAGTTTCGGCCCGATCGGTTCCGAAACGGCCCCGCCAGAGGCCGCTGTCCGCGGCTCGGTACGTCCGGCCCATGTTCAGGTATAGGACCGAGGACACGGTACTTAAAAGCTCGGTTCTAAGAACGGCGTTGCCCCACAGACACGAAACTCTCCGGACCGGTTCTGACCCGTCCAAAGAACCCGTCCTGTGAATTTCACACACGCCAGTTCAGGGGAAACCCACTTTCCGGGCTGAATGGGTGTTGGGAATCCCGCCCTCCGGTGGACGCAGCGCGCAACTGCGTTTGCGTCCCCCTCTTTGAGGATTTATTTCGGGGTCACCGCCCGGGGGTACGCGCGCCCTGCCTTCCCGTAGCGTAGAGGAGACCCGGACGAACGCGTGGATACCAGGCACGCCGCCGTGCGTCTCCGGGGGAGCCCGCGCAGGGCTCCCGAAAACGGCCGAAAACGGCACTTTTTCCCCAGTCAAAGGTATAGGGACGTGGACGGCGTTCCGACCCCGTAGGCGCTAGGGGGGATCTGCACCAAACTTGACAGGATTCATACAGGTTGGGTCCTTAACGCATTACACCACCTGTTGTCATGGCAACATCGGGTGGCGGGGTCCAGGCAGCTCGGACCCGATGGATGCCGCTTGCGGCTTTAATTAGGGTCCGAGCCATACAAAGTATGGCAAGGCCCTATTGTTCCTGAAATGTTTATTATTCTCCTTCTCCTCCTCCTCCTCCTCCTAAGCATTTCGACGCCAAATTTGACCCCCTAAACACCCATGAAAAGTTGTGAAACTTGGCACACACGTCAAGCCCGGCGAAAATCGGATATTATAAGGTCCGCATACTATTCAATGCAAAATTGCCTCAACAGCGCCACCTACAGTCACCAAAAATCACCACATGAATGGGAACCAGGAAGTCTACTTCAACGTAGGAAGACGAAACTCGGCACACACGTGTACCACCCCGTGTTGACCAAAAAACTCAATGTAACACCTGTCGCCATGGCAACAGGGCGCCCGCCATCTTGGCGTGTGCGGCCATTTTTTTGCCATTTTTTCCACTTTACACACATCGTATTTGAACGAACTAGTCTGAGGGGATTCGTGCGACTGACTCCAAACTTGGTGGGAAGCTTCCTGACAAGTTGGGGACCAAACGCTCCTCAAATCTTTCTAATAGCAGAAAGCATGTTACCGTGGCAACAGACGGAAAAACGCCTTCTTGCCATGAAACACGGTTTGCTCATATCTCCACAGAAATACATGGGATCTCCACCAAACTTCACAGTATTCATACGTGTGACACCCCAAGTCCAGCAAAGAAGTCAATCAAACACCTGTTGCCATGGCAACGGGGTGGCCGCCATCTTGGATCTCATTGCCATTTGAACGAACTAGTCTGAGGGGAATGGTCCGACCGACTCCAAACTCGGTGGGGACCTTCCTGACAAGTTGGGGACCAAACGCTCCTCACATCTTTCTAATAGCAGAAAGCGTGTTACCGTGGCAACCGACGGAAAATGACCTCGCCAAGAAACACGGTTTGCTCATATCTCCATAGAAAGAGATGGGATCTTCACCAAAGTTCACAGGATTCATATGTGTAACACCCCAAGTCCAGCAAAGAAGTCCATTAAACACCTGTTGCCATGGCAACCGACGGAAAATGGCCTTCTCGCCATGAAACACGGTTTGCTCATATCTCCATAGAAATAGATGGGATCTGCACCAAAGTTCACAGTATTCATACGTGTGACACCCCAAGTCCAGCAAAGTAGTCAATCAAACACCTGTTGCCATGGCAACTGGGTGCCCGCCATCTTGGATTTCACTGCCATTTCAACGAACTAGTCTGAGGGGATTCGTGCGACACACTCCAAACTTGGTGGGAACGTTACTAACAAGTTGGGGAACAAACGCTATTCAAATCTTTCTCATAGGAAAAAGCCTGTAACCGTGGCAACCGACAGAAAAAGCCTCCTCGCCATGAAACACGGTTTGCTCATATCTCCACAGGAATCAATGGTAACTGCACCAAACTTGAAAGGATTCATACACGTTCCATCCTTCACGCATTACACCACCTGTTGTCATGGCAACATAGCATGTTAGCTAGCAAATTAGCATGCTAGCAAAAAATGATAACTTGGTATTTCAACGTTTCAGATTCTCAGCTGCATGTTTTACCATGTCACCTACCATGTTACCAGGCTACCTACCATGCTAGGAAGACGTGTATGAGACAGGTGGCGGGGTCCAGGCCGCTCGGACCCGATGGATGCCGCTTGCGGCTTTAATTAGGGTCCGAGCCATACAAAGTATGGCAAGGCCCTATTGTTTCTGCTATGTTTATTATTATTCTCCTTCTCCTCCTCCTCCTAAGCATTTCGACGCCAAATTTGACCCCCTAAACACCCATGAAAAGTTGTGAAACTTGGCACACACGTCAAGCCCGGCGAAAATCGGATATTATAAGGTCCGCATACTATTCAATGTAAAATTGGCTCAACAGCGCCACCTAGAGTCACCAAAAATCACCACATGAATGGGGAACAGGAAGTCTACTTCAACGTAGGAAGACGAAACTCGACACACACGTGTACCACCCCGTGTTGACCAAAGAACTCAATGTAACACATGTTGCCATGGCAACGGGGTGCCCGCCATCTTGGCGTGTGCGGCCATTTTTTTGCCATTTTTTTCCACTTTACACACATCGTATTTCAACGAACTAGTCTGAGGGGATTCGTGCCATTGACTCCAAACTTGGTGGGAACCTTCCTGACAAGTTGGGGACCAAACGCTCCTCAAATCTTTCTAATAGCAGAAAGCATGTTACCGTGGCAACAGACGGAAAAACGCCTTCTCGCCATGAAACACGGTTTGCTTATATCTCCATAGAAATAGATGGGATCTCCACCAAACTTCACAGTATTCATACGTGTGACACCCCAAGTACAGCAAAGAAGTCAATCAAACACCTGTTACCATGGCAACGGGTCGCCCGCCATCTTGGATTTCACTCCCATTTTAACGAACTAGTCTGAGGGGATTAGTGCGACTGACTCCAAACTTGGTGGGAAGCTTCCTGACAAGTTGGGGACCAAACGCTCCTCAAATCTTTCTAATAGGAAAAAGCGTGTAACCGTGGCAACCAACAGAAAAATGCCTTCTCGCCATGGAACACGGTTTGCTTATATCTCCATAGGAATACGTGGGATCTGCACCAAACTTGACAGGATTCATACAGGTTGGGTCCTTAACGCATTACACCACCTGTTGTCATGGCGACATCGGGTGGCGGTGTCCAGGCCGCTCGGACCCGATGGATGCCGCTTGCGGCTTTAATTGTTGTTGTTACTGTTATTTATTATTATTACTATTATTATTATTATTATTATTTATATTATTATTAATATTATTATTATTATTATTATTGTTATTGTTATTATTCTTATTCTTATTCTTATTATTATTGTAGGTCATGTGAAATCATTGATCTTATTAAACATGAAAGTGAATTAATTTACATAACATTTATTTTCTTGTTTTTAAAGTGGTAAATAAGCAGATGGACATTAAAGCTTCATCAGTTTAGAAAATGAAGGAAGAGACGAGGAAGAGGAGAACTAGAAAAAGGATGAAGGTCTGCAGATATATTATGAGTGGCATCATGTAATGGAAACTGATGTTTTTAGCTTCTAGCTGCGATGCCACTGATTAACAGGAAAGTTTTCTTTTTAATCTGAGACATCAGGTTGTCTCATGAACTGTTTCTGTTCCTGACAAGCTCAGACGTCGTCTCATTTTACTTCCTGAGCTCAGAAAAAGACATTTTCTGTGCATTGTCCTACGTTTCATCCGACAGTGGTGATTTCTAATCTTGGTTATTTTGTCTGCAACCAGCCAGGATGAAGAGCTCATCCTCATCCTCATGGTTGTGTGTGGTGAGCTGAAGCCAGCGTATTTAACTCATGACCCAGTTCCTTCATCAACGCCACCGCTGGCTGAAACGTCCACGTGTATCCCAGAAGGAATCCCATGATTCATCCTGACGCATGCGTTGAACAAACAGGCCTGTTTGCAGACCGTGTTTCTGTTTGTGCTCCACATCGACCAGCCTCAAATGAAAAAGGATTTTCAGATTTTAGATTTAACAAACCATCTGCAGCTGTTTCTGTCTTTATTACTTGGTGCTGTCAGCAGCAACAGCTGGAGCGTCTTCCTCATTTTCTGGCCATCAGAGTAAATAAACAAACAGTGTTTTTCCTTTTCATTCGTTGCTGTGTTTTAGGCCGTAATGCTTCCTCTGAGTGAAGTTCATTCTGCTGTGGAAAATTCAGCTGGCTGACGTCAAACCAAAGCATGAAAAACTCCACGGCCCCCACATGAAGAGCGCCTTGAATGACCTGAATGACCAGGATTGTTTTCTACCATTTATTACAAAGAAATTAATATTTTTTGGAGGTGGTGGCAGATGGAGGAGGTAGTGGATGGAGGCGGTAGTGGATGGAGGCGGTGCCAGATGGAGGCAGTGGAGGACGGAAGTGGTGAAGGACTGAGGCGGTGGTGGATGGAGCTGGTGAAGGATGGGAGCCATGGAGGTGGTGGAGGATGGAAGTGGTGAAGGATGGAGGTGGTGGTGGCTGGAGGTGGTGAAGGATTGGAGCCATGGAGGTGGTGGTGGATGGAGGCGGTGATGGATGGAGGTGGTGAAGGATGGAGGTGGTGGAGGACAGAGGTGGTGGTGGCTGGAGGTGGTGAAGGATGGGAGCCATGGAGGTGGTGGTGGATGGAGGTGGTGATGGACAGAGGCGGTGGAGGACAGAGGTGGTGATGGATGGAGGTGGTGGAGGATGGAGGTGGTGGTGGATAGAGGTGGTGATGGATGGAGGTGGTGGAGGATGGAGGTGGTGAAGGACAAAAGCGATGGAGGATGGGAGCCATGGAGGCGGTGGTGGATGGAGGTGGTGGTGGATGGAGGCGGTGGAGGACAGAGGAGGTGGAGGACAGAGGTGGTGATGGATGGAGGTGGTGGAGGACGGAGGTGGTGGTGGATAGAGGTGGTGATGGATGGAGGTGGTGGAGGATGGAAGCCATGGAGGCGGTGGTGGATGGAGGTGGTGGAGGACGGAGGTGGTGGTGGATGTAGGGACGGTGGAGGACAGAGGTGGTGGTGGATGGAGGCGGTGATGGATGGAGGTGGTGAAGGATGGAAGCCATGGAGGCAGTAGTGGATGGAGGTGGTGGAGGACAAAGGTGGTGGTGGATGTAGGGGCGGTGGAGGACGGAGGTGGTGGTGGATTTAGGCGGTAGTGGATGGAGGTGGTGGAGGACAAAGGTGGTGGTGGATGTAGGGGCGGTGGAGGACAGAGGTGGTGGTGGATGGAGGCGGTGATGGATGGAGGTGGTGAAGGATGGAAGCCATGGAGGCAGTAGTGGATGGAGGTGGTGGAGGACAGAGGTGGTGATGGATGGAGGTGGTGGAGGACGGAGGTGGTGGTGGATAGAGGTGGTGATGGATGGAGGTGGTGGAGGATGGAAGCCATGGAGGTGGTGGTGGATGTAGGGACGGTGGAGGACAGAGGTGGTGGTGGATGGAGGCGGTGATGGATGGAGGTGGTGAAGGATGGAAGCCATGGAGGCGGTAGTGGATGGAGGTGGTGGAGGACAAAGGTGGTGGTGGATGTAGGGGCGGTGGAGGACGGAGGTGGTGGTGGATGGAGGCGGTGATGGATGGAGGTGGTGAAGGATGGAGGAGGTGGAGGACAAAGGTGGTGGAGGTGGTGAAGCCTTTCATAGGTTTAGCTGTGGTTGCTGCTTCATAGCCGGAGTTTGGAACCAACAACACAGGTTAAGATGTCAGATTTAACAACCTGGAGCTCAGGCTGTATCACAGGATTGTTAAATCTCCTTTCTGGAATATTCCCCTGATTTACCCAGTTAATGAATCATGGAATGATTATGGAGCTGGCTGAGCATGAAGCACTGTTTAATACCAGGGTCATTTAATTAACTGGCTGTTAGAAATTCAAGCCACAGTCAACTCTACTTTAATGTGTCACTGGGAAACCCGACACAGATTTGACAAAGAGATTTTCTCCATTTTGATGATGTATTTCACAAGGAGAAGCTAAAATAAAAACTTTTCTATCCATTTTAAATGCTGTAAACTGTTGTTGTAAATATTGTTGTGTTTTCATGAGTCCTTAGGCTTGGACTGAAGCAAAGGATCGGCTGCTTTGGTAGCAGGTCTGCAGCGCAGATAAAAACCATTGCCATCTGTTGTTTGCTGCAGATGATGAGAATAGATTGGAGTGCTCATTTTTAGCTCCTCCACAAGGCACAGCAAGACAAGGAAGGATTGTTTGTACATTGAACTTCATGTGCAAGAAGAACTCAGAGTTTTATATAAAAAGGAACATTAACTAGATGAAAAAGATGAAACAGAAACAAGGAGAAACAGACAACAGAATCCATGTAATGAGTTATATATAATACAAACAGATGTCAACAAGAACATCTTCACCACCATCATCATTCCTCCATCATCATCATCATCCCATCATCATTACAATAATTTCACAATAATATCGCTTTCATCATCATCATTATTATTATCATCATCACCGTCATCATCATTACCAACTTCTTCATCATCATCATCATCACTGTCATTACCATCACCATCACCATCATCATCATCATTACCATCATTACATCATCATCATTATTACCATCATCATTACCTTCATCATCCCTATCATTACAATCATCATAATTACCATCATCATCATTACGATCAACATCCTCATCATAATCACTTTCATCATCACCACCATCACCATCATCATTCCTCCATCATCATCATCATCCCATCATCATTACAATAATTTCACAATAATATCACTTTCATAATCACCATTATTATTATCATCACCATCATCGTCACCATCATCATCATTATTATCATCACCATCATTGTCACCATCATTAACTTCATCATCATTATTATTATCATCACCATCATCATCACCATCATCATCATTAATATCATCACCATCATCGTCACCATCATCATCATTATTATCATCACCATCATCGTCACATCATTAACTTCATCATCATTATTATTATCATCACCATCATCGTCACCATCATCATTATTATTATCATCACCATCATCGTCACCATCATCATCATTATTATCATCACCATCATCGTCACATCATTAACTTCATCATCATTATTATTATCATCACCATCATCGTCACCATCATCATCATTAATATCATCACCATCATCGTCACCATCATTAACTTCATCTTCATTATCATCATCATTATTACCATCATCATCATCACCGTCATCATCCTCATCATCATCATCATTACCATCATCATCATCACTATCATTACCATCACCATCATCATCATCATTACCATTATTACCAGCTTCATCATTACGATCAACATCATCACCATAATCAATCAATCAATCAATCAACCTTTATTTATATAGCACCTTCTCATACCCCAGGGTACCCAAAGTGCTGTACAGATAAAATTACAACAAATAAAATATCAGTCACTTTCATCATCATCACCATCATCATCATCAATACATTATTACTGTCATCATCACCATCATTACCTTAATCACCATCACCATCACCATTACCATTGTTACCATCTTCATCATTACATCATCATCATTATCATCATCCCATCATCATTATAATAATTCCGATCATCACCACCATCATTATCTTCATCATCATTACAATCATCATCACCATCATTACCTAAATAATAATAATAATAATAATAATAATAATAATAATAATAATAATAATAATAATAATAATAATACATTTTATTTAAAGCACCTTTCAGGGCACCCAAGGATGCTGTACAAAACAAATAATAAAACATTAACGGTACAGGAAAGGCACACATATTCAACACAATCTAAAAACCTAAACATAAAGGGCAGAGTGGCGAGGATGTGATACCATCATCACTATCATTATCATCATCGTCACCATCATCGTCATCATTACAATCATCATCACCTTCATCATCATCATTATTATTATCATCACCATCATCATCATTACAATCATCAACACCATAATCGTCACCATCATTACCTTCATCACTATCATTATCATCATCACCATCATCATCATCATTACAATCATCATTACACTCATGATCATCATCATTACCTTCATCATAATCATCATCATCATCATCATCTCCATTATCATTATTACCATCTTCATCATTACCTTCATCATCATTATTATAATCATCATCATCATCACCATCATCATCACTACCATTATTAACATTTTCATCATTACATCATCATCATTATTATCATCATCATCACTACATTACCATCATCATCATTACGATCAACATCATCACCATAATCACTTTCATCATCAACACCATCATCATCATCATTACATTATTACTATCATCATCACCATCATTACCTTAATCACCATCACCATCACCATCATCATTACCATTGTTACCATCTTCATCATTACATCATCATTATTATTACTATCCTCATTATCATCATCCCATCATCATCATTACAATCATCATCACATCATCACCATCATTACGTTCATCATCATTATGTCTTCATTATTACCATCATCATCATCATCATCATTACATTATTACTATCATCATCACCATCATTACCTTCATCACATCATCACCATCATTACCTTCATCATCATTATCATCTTCATTATTACCATTATCATCATCATCACCATCATCACCATCATTAACATCACCATCATCATCATCATAATCATCACCATCATCATCATCATCATCATCATCATCACCATCATCATCATTACCACCATCATTACCATGATCATCATCACTATCACCATCACCATCACCATCATCACCATCATCTTCACCATCACTACCTTCACCATCATTACCATCATCATCATCATTACATTATTACTATCATCATCACCATCATTACCTTAATCACCATCACCATCACCATCATCATTACCATTGTTACCATCTTCATCATTACATCATCATTATTATTACTATAATCATTATCATCATCCCATCATCATCATTACAATCATCATCACATCATCACCATCATTACGTTCATAATCATTATGTCTTCATTATTACCATCATCATCATCATCATCATTACATTATTACTATCATCATCACCATCATTACCTTCATCACATCATCACCATCATTACCTTCATTATCATTATCATCTTCATTATTACCATTATCATCATCATCACCATCATCATCATCATTAACATCACCATCATCATCATCATCATCATCACCATCATCATCATTACCACCATCATTACCATGATCATCATCACTATCATCATCACCATCACCATCATCACCATCATCTTTACCATCATTACCATCATCATCATCACCATCATCTTCACCATCACTACCATCATCATCATCATCACCACCGTCATTACCATCATCATCATCATCATTATTATTACCATCATCATTACAATCATCATAATTACGATCAACATTATCACCATCATTACCTTCATCATCATCACCATCATCATTACATTATTACTATCATTATTATCACCATCATCTTCACCATCATTACCATGATCATCATCACCATCATCATCATCATTATTTACATCACCATCAATACCATTATTATTACTGTCATCATCATCCCTGTCATTACAATCATAATAATTAATATCACCACCATCATTACCATCATCATAGAGCTCATGTCACTCCGCTGCTAATCGCTCTCCACTGGCTTCCAGTTGCAGCGCATCAGATTCAAAGCTCTGCTTCTGGCTTACAAAACAATAACCCAAACGGCTCCGGTCTACCTCCACTCCTTAATCCAGAGCTACACTCCCTCTCCACAGTTACGCTCTGCCAGTGAAAGACGCCTAGTGCTCCCACCACAAGGTGGCGCCACATCAGTAGCTAGACTCTTCTCCTCTGTTGTTCCCCGGTGGAGGAACGATCTACCAAACTCCGTCCAATCCGCAGAGGCCTTGCCCACTTTTAAAAGCAAGCTAAAGACTTGTTTAAGGAGCATTTCCACACTTAGCTTAACTCTTCTACTGAGATGATGATGCCAAAGCTAATTTGTCTGAGACAATAACCAAAGCTTTGTCTGGGACCAGAGTCACCTGGTGAGACACCAATATAAACCTGAGCATCATCAGTATATTTATGATCAGATATTTTGTTTTTTTTCCATGATCTCAGCATGTAGATGCTGAACAACAGGGGGTTCAACATGGAGCCTGTAGTGTTCTCATGCAGTGTGTTGAAACGCTGACCAAACATCAAGTTAAACTGCACTGAATGAAGACAGAGTTGCTGTAGGAGTCACCATTTACTTCAACACTTCTTCATCACCATTGGGTGAAAATTGAAACAAAAATAACACAAAGAACATTCAGTCCGTTCTTTAACAATGTATTTCTCTGAATTATTATCACATATTATCACATTAATATATGTCCTTAAATTAGCAAAATGAAGCTGATACCATGCAGGTTTGGCATGCATTTAAGAATAAACAAACTTCTCCTAAATCTCATAACTTCCTATCAAAACGTCACTTTTATAGTTACTTAACATTCTCAGTATTAACTTAATGAACTTACAGCATTGCCTCTATGATTCTTCATTGAGGATGACAACAGATTAAGTTTAGAGCACCTAAAGGCATCACAGGGCCTCGTGTTTGAGTGGATCCAGTGGCCTCAGGTGCAGCAATGACTGCACTACAGGTAGCTACTTACACATTGTGTACATGTCTTCTTCTATGGTGCTTTTGAGGCATTACTTATCCCAAAAGGTGCTCTGATCAAACAAGCTGCAGTTTTAAAGCGTCACACACCGAGTTGTTTGTCCGTTCAGAGACACCGTAGTAAAAGTGGTGGCAGCTGTCATCTATGTGGACCCCAGACAGGTAGACATCAGTGCTTCATTTCAGTAGAATAGCAGATTAAAAACATATTAGTTATTCTAGGAAAGTGATTAAAATGGTTTTAATTGGTATCTAATTACATTTTCCTGTTATTGATATTTGATTTTCTTACATGTTGCACTTTGGATGAGACAGAAACTGCATTTCTCCTGCTTTGATTTTCCCAGTTAAACCTTGATGAGTCAGCTTTAAGCTAGACTGGTACCACAAACCAAACGAGAGCAGGAAGATCAGCCTTTACACACCACTGAGGCACTTTGGTGTGTTGAAACATTATTCCAGTGGAATAATAAAATCTCTTCTGTAAATTTTACTGGTGAAAATGGAAGCAAAGGTTTACAGGAACAGAAGGCTTTGGGTCTGCAGGTCTCTGTCCTACATACTGAAGAGGACCAAACCAGCCACAGAAGTCCAGGACAACACAACCTCAGTAGTTTCAACCACTTCAGGGTTCTAGCTGAGCTGGAAATATATAGATGTGTGGTGCATTTTCAAAGGACACAGAGTTTGTGAGCAAATGGATTTACTTTGAAAATACTTTGAGAAAAATGTTGTTTACAAGAGGATAGATAGGATCAGGAATGAGTGCATCAGAGGGACAGCACATGTTAGATGTTTTGGAGAAAAAGCCAGAGACCAGACTGAGATGCTTTGGACATGTACTGAGGAGGGATAGTGAATATATTGGTAGAAGGATGCTGAGGATAGGGATACAGATGATTCGCTTTGGCGACCCCTAAAGGGAAAAGCCGAAAGGAAAAGATTATATATATATATATATATATATATATATATATATATCACTCAGTCTGATGACTGTTTCACAGTTATTTATTCTAACAGTCTCACAGCATCACATCTAGGTGTCACCAAAGCATGAACAGCTGTAGAAATATGCGTACGACAGCCATGAAGTTGGCATGAGGCACTGCATGTTTTCCCCGTCATTTCGCTCTAACACATCTGAACCTTCCCATGACAAAGAGCACACGGCACATTTAGTATGAGGCCCTAGGTCTGAGCCACTACCTGTCTTCTAAGAGGCCATTCCTTCTTTACATGGTGGTATGATCCTCCTATGAATTGACCACAATATGCGCCCATCAAAATAAAGTCTCACCTCTTCTAACAATTCGGCTCTTTGACATGAATCAGTTCTTGTGATTCACTACAAAGAATCGGCTTGTTCATGAATGACGCATCACTGTTGAGCTCTGTGAGAGCGAAGCAGCTAAAGGAAAAACTGGGAGGCAACTCTTCTGATTCCCTACAAACACACATCACTACTCTACATGTTTTTGGCGTTTTGTGGGACTTCTTCCTCAGCTGAGCAACGATCTTAAAGAAATAGCAAACCTAAATTCCTCTTGAACAATATTTTCCCACAAACCTGCAGAAAAGTAATGAGCCCTCCATCGTGGTTCACCACCTCTTCCTTGACTCAGTCTCCACCTTAATAAACATGCATTTACAAGCAGTTAAAGAAGCATGTGTAGGGATCCACCAGAACCAAAGTAGAAAGAGATCAGGCAAAAACTGCAGCTGACTAAAACCTCAGAACTTTGCAACATACCAGAGATAATGTGAGAAGATCTGTTCTGGTGAGACACAAACATAAATGAGTGTACCTGTCTGAGGGTAAATGCATTGCTTTGAGAATGTATTCATCCCACTTTGCATTTCACCCATTATAGTCTGAAACAAACAGAAGTTTTGTGGATATTATGTACTTGATCTTTGCACAATTATCCAGTTTGATGAAGTGAAACTAGACATGAATGTTAAAGAAAATTATTATAAAGTCTATGTGTGTGTATTAATGTCCTTTGCTTTGAAGCCATAATTACTTTAGGTGCTGCAAGTTCAGAAATTACAGAATGAGTTCAGTTAAATCCATCTGTGCAGACTTAGTGTCGTTTGATCTCATTACGCATCCAGCTGTTCTGCTTGCTGACATATGGAAGACGGCAATTTGCTCGGAAGAGACTGAAACTGGAACTTTCTGGCCAACATGAGAGGAAATCCCCCTACCTAACTACCTGTAGAAGACTTACATACATCTAATTACAGATAAATTCCTTCCTTCACCTTCCACAGAACTGAGACTGCGACGGCGGTTATTGAACCGGCTAATGGCTTGTTGATTCTCTGCCAGGTTAATGGCTGAAAAACCACCCTGCGCCCTGCTAGCTTCCGACTAGCCACTCTGCTAGCTTCTGGCTAGCCACCCTGCTAACTTCCAGAAAGCCACCCTGCTAGCTTACGGCTTGCCACTCTGCTAGCTTCTGGCTAGCCACCCTGCTAGCTTCCAGAAAGCCACCCTGCTAGCTTCTGGCTAGCCACTCTGCTAGCTTACGGAAAGCAACTCTGCTAGCTTCCGGCTAGCCACCCTGCTAGCTTGCGGCTAGCCACCCTGCTAGCTTCAGGCTAGCCACTCTGCTAGCTTGCGGCTAGCCACTCTGCTAGCTTCTGGCTAGCCACTCTGCTAGCTTGCGGCTAGTCACCCTGCTAGCTCCTGGCTAGCGACATTCAAATCTTAAATGTCCTGGGATGTCCCAGTCAAAGCCCGAGTTAGCTCAAGCAGGTTTCGTGAACCTAAACTTAAGGCAGATATCCAGGTCTGCTCGTGTCTTTGAGCTGAAACAGCTTAATACTAAACTTTAACCATCCACCCATGTAGGTTCACACAGTACCAGTCTGTTTGCTGAATTTATTCAGCTTCACCCAGCTGGTGGCTTTAGTTTTTTTTATGTTTTCTAAAGTACTCATTCTATCGCTGGAAAGTCTGTTTTCATCCATCCATTTATCTCATTTCTATACTCATTCCAGTGCAGGTGATGGGGCACTGGAGTCTATCCCAGCAGCTCCCAGGAGAGAGGCAGGAAACACATTCATGACTTCAGACTGCTGGAGGAAGCCAGAGAGCCCGGAGAAGCCACGCATTCATGGGGAAGACATTAAAACTGCACACAGAAAGACCCGGCTCGTCGGGAAATCATAAAGCACATCCTTCAGGGCAGATTTATCCATTTTTATTTCTTCTATTGGTCATTGTTGACCAGTAATTACTTATTCCCAAACTGAGCATAAAAAATGAGTCATTGCCTTTTTCTCATTTTTATAAAAGCTTTTATGAATAATCAGAGTACAGACATGTCTTTGGGTCTTTCTTAATGCGTCCTTTAGAAAGCCATTTACAAATGAATGAAGGAATGACTAGAATTATTCACAAGAACAGATATTTCTGTTTTGTAAATCAGCATATTGCCTTAAACACCTCAAATCATTCATACCTCAGCATAATGAACAGATTCATGCTCTATGATGTATAAAAAAAGAAAAAAAAAATCCTGAATTAAATCATTGTAGTGCAAATTGTTTACTGCTTCGTGTAATTTATGTTAAATAGATTCATGTGTCAGGTTTTAATCCTAATCTCCTTCGTTCTTCATCCACCGTGGCTTTGGGCATGCTCAGTTGTGCACAGAGGAGGTGAAAGCTCTGCAGGAGGCTGTAAGCCGCCCAGCTTTATGCATTCTCAGTGTAGCAGTGGATAACCTGCTTTCCTCTGAGAGCAAGTATTCCCAGAAATGCTGCAGTAAATACTTTGGTGCCCTCATGCCGGCTGTGTGGTCTTCTTCCTAATGAGCTCAGATGGCAGCCGTTGATCCGGACCAATCCAGATCTCTGAAGACTTTGTTGTTAAAACCACTCCAGACCTCACTGCTGTCGGCATTAGAGAGTCAGCAGAAGAAGCAGAGCGCAGACGCTAAAGGAAATTAAATCTTTTCTGTGGTGGCTCAAACTTTTAATTCAACAAGTTCTGTAAATAAAACTGTCAGATTGGTCATTTCTTTATATTCTTCAACACATCTCATGACTCCAGGACATTTCTCGCTATTGTTAGTTCACCTGCTTTTATTTAATCCCAGTATAAACCAATGTGTAGCAGGTTTTAATCCCAGTATAAACCAGTGTGTAGCAGCTTTTAATCCCAGTATAAACCAGTCTGTAGCAGCTTTATTCCCAGTATAAACCAGTGTGTAGCAGCTTTTAATCCCAGTATAAACCAGTCTGTAACAGCTTTTAATCCCAGCATAAACCAGTTTGTAGCAGCTTTTATTCCCAGTATAAACCAGTCTGTAACAGCTTTTAATCCCAGTATAAACCAGTCTGTAACAGTTTTTAATCCCAGCATAAACCAGTTTATAGCAGCTTTTATTCCCAGTATAAACCAGTTTGTAGCAGCTTGTAATCCCAGTAAAAACCAGCCTGTAACAGCTTTTAATCCCAGTATAAACCAGTCTGTAACAGCTTTTATTCCCAGTATAAACCAGTCTGTAGCAGCTTTTAATCCCTGTATAAACCAGTCTGTAACAGCTTTTAATCCCAGTATAAACCAGTCTGTAGCAGCTTTTAGTCCCAGTATAAACCAGTATGTAGCAGCTTTTATTCCCAGTATAAACCAGTCTGTAGCAGCTTTATTCCCAGTATAAACCAGTGTGTAGCAGCTTTTAATCCCAGTATAAACCAGTCTGTAACAGCTTTTAATCCCAGCATAAACCAGTTTGTAGCAGCTTGTAATCCCAGTAAAAACCAGCCTGTAACAGCTTTTAATCCCAGTATAAACCAGTCTGTAACAGTTTTTAATCCCAGCATAAACCAGTTTATAGCAGCTTTTATTCCCAGTATAAACCAGTTTGTAGCAGCTTGTAATCCCAGTAAAAACCAGCCTGTAACAGCTTTTAATCCCAGTATAAACCAGTCTGTAACAGCTTTTATTCCCAGTATAAACCAGTCTGTAGCAGCTTTTAATCCCTGTATAAACCAGTCTGTAACAGCTTTTAATCCCAGTATAAACCAGTCTGTAACAGCTTTTAATCCCAGCATAAACCAGTTTGTAGCAGCTTTTATTCCCAGTATAAACCAGTCTGTAACAGCTTTTAATCCCAGTATAAACCAGTCTGTAACAGTTTTTAATCCCAGCATAAACCAGTTTATAGCAGCTTTTATTCCCAGTATAAACCAGTTTGTAGCAGCTTGTAATCCCAGTAAAAACCAGCCTGTAACAGCTTTTAATCCCAGTATAAACCAGTCTGTAACAGCTTTTATTCCCAGTATAAACCAGTCTGTAGCAGCTTTTAATCCCTGTATAAACCAGTCTGTAACAGCTTTTAATCCCAGTATAAACCAGTCTGTAGCAGCTTTTAGTCCCAGTATAAACCAGTATGTAGCAGCTTTTAATCCCAGTATAAACCAGTCTGTAACAGCTTTTAATCCCAGTATAAACCAGTCTGTAGCAGCTTTTAATCCCAGTATAAACCAGTATGTAGCAGCTTTTAATCCCAGTATAAACCAGTCTGTAGCAGCTTTTAATCCCAGTATAAACCAGTTTGTAGCAGCGTTTAATCCCAGTATAAACCAGTCTGTAGCAGCTTTTAATCCCAGTATAAACCATTCTGTAGCAGCTTTTAATCCCAGTATAAACCAGTCTGTAACAGCTTTTAATCCCAGTGTAAACCAGTGTGTAGCAGCTTTTAATCCCAGTATAAACCAGTCTGTAGCAGCTTTTAATCTCAGTAAAAACCAGTGTGTAGCAGCTTTTAATCCCAGTATAAACCAGTCTCTAACAGCTTTTAATCGCAGTATAAACCAGTGTGTAGCAGCTTTTAATCCCAGTATAAACCAGTCTGTAACAGCTTTTAATCTCAGTAAAAACCAGTGTGTAGCAGCTTTTAATCCCAGTATAAACCAGTCTGTAACAGCTTTTAATCCCAGTATAAACTAGTGTGTAGCAGCTTTTAATCCCAGTATAAACCAGTCTGTAACAGCTTTTAATCCCAGTATAAACCAGTCTGTAGCAGCTTTTAATCCCAGTATAAACCAGTCTGTAACAGCTTTTAATCCCAGTATAAACCAGTCTGTAGCAGCTTTTAGTCCCAGTATAAACCAGTATGTAGCAGCTTTTAATCCCAGTATAAACCAGTCTGTAACAGCTTTTAATCCCAGTATAAACCAGTCTGTAGCAGCTTTTAATCCCAGTATAAACCAGTATGTAGCAGCTTTTAATCCCAGTATAAACCAGTCTGTAGCAGCTTTTAATCCCAGTATAAACCAGTAAGTAGCAGCTTTTAATCCCAGTATAAACCAGTTTGTAGCAGCGTTTAATCCCAGTATAAACCAGTCTGTAGCAGCTTTTAATCCCAGTATAAACCATTCTGTAGCAGCTTTTAATCCCAGTATAAACCAGTCTGTAACAGCTTTTAATCCCAGTGTAAACCAGTGTGTAGCATCTTTTAATCCCAGCATAAACCAGTTTATAGCAGCTTTTATTCCCAGTATAAACCAGTTTGTAGCAGCTTGTAATCCCAGTAAAAACCAGCCTGTAACAGCTTTTAATCCCAGTATAAACCAGTCTGTAACAGCTTTTATTCCCAGTATAAACCAGTCTGTAGCAGCTTTTAATCCCTGTATAAACCAGTTTGTAACGGCTTTTAATCCCAGTATAAACCAGTCTGTAGCAGCTTTTAGTCCCAGTATAAACCAGTATGTAGCAGCTTTTAATCCCAGTATAAACCAGTCTGTAACAGCTTTTAATCCCAGTATAAACCAGTCTGTAGCAGCTTTTAATCCCAGTATAACCAGTATGTAGCAGCTTTTAATCCCAGTATAAACCAGTCTGTAGCAGCTTTTAATCCCAGTATAAACCAGTAAGTAGCAGCTTTTAATCCCAGTATAAACCAGTTTGTAGCAGCGTTTAATCCCAGTATAAACCAGTCTGTAGCAGCTTTTAATCCCAGTATAAACCAGTTTGTAGCAGCGTTTAATCCCAGTATAAACCAGTCTGTAGCAGCTTTTAATCCCAGTATAAACCATTCTGTAGCAGCTTTTAATCCCAGTATAAACCAGTCTGTAACAGCTTTTAATCCCAGTGTAAACCAGTGTGTAGCAGCTTTTAATCCCAGTATAAACCAGTCTGTAGCAGCTTTTAATCTCAGTAAAAACCAGTGTGTAGCAGCTTTTAATCCCAGTATAAACCAGTCTCTAACAGCTTTTAATCGCAGTATAAACCAGTGTGTAGCAGCTTTTAATCCCAGTATAAACCAGTCTGTAACAGCTTTTAATCTCAGTAAAAACCAGTGTGTAGCAGCTTTTAATCCCAGTATAAACCAGTCTGTAACAGCTTTTAATCCCAGTATAAACTAGTGTGTAGCAGCTTTTAATCCCAGTATAAACCAGTCTGTAACAGCTTTTAATCCCAGTATAAACCAGTCTGTAGCAGCTTTTAATCCCAGTATAAACCAGTCTGTAACAGCTTTTAATCCCAGTATAAACCAGTCTGTAGCAGCTTTTAGTCCCAGTATAAACCAGTATGTAGCAGCTTTTAATCCCAGTATAAACCAGTCTGTAACAGCTTTTAATCCCAGTATAAACCAGTCTGTAGCAGCTTTTAATCCCAGTATAAACCAGTATGTAGCAGCTTTTAATCCCAGTATAAACCAGTCTGTAGCAGCTTTTAATCCCAGTATAAACCAGTAAGTAGCAGCTTTTAATCCCAGTATAAACCAGTTTGTAGCAGCGTTTAATCCCAGTATAAACCAGTCTGTAGCAGCTTTTAATCCCAGTATAAACCATTCTGTAGCAGCTTTTAATCCCAGTATAAACCAGTCTGTAACAGCTTTTAATCCCAGTGTAAACCAGTGTGTAGCATCTTTTAATCCCAGCATAAACCAGTTTATAGCAGCTTTTATTCCCAGTATAAACCAGTTTGTAGCAGCTTGTAATCCCAGTAAAAACCAGCCTGTAACAGCTTTTAATCCCAGTATAAACCAGTCTGTAACAGCTTTTATTCCCAGTATAAACCAGTCTGTAGCAGCTTTTAATCCCTGTATAAACCAGTTTGTAACGGCTTTTAATCCCAGTATAAACCAGTCTGTAGCAGCTTTTAGTCCCAGTATAAACCAGTATGTAGCAGCTTTTAATCCCAGTATAAACCAGTCTGTAACAGCTTTTAATCCCAGTATAAACCAGTCTGTAGCAGCTTTAATCCCAGTATAAACCAGTATGTAGCAGCTTTTAATCCAGTATAAACCAGTCTGTAGCAGCTTTTAATCCCAGTATAAACCAGTAAGTAGCAGCTTTTAATCCCAGTATAAACCAGTTTGTAGCAGCGTTTAATCCAGTATAAACCAGTCTGTAGCAGCTTTAATCCCAGTATAAACCATTCTGTCGCAGCTTTTAATCCCAGTATAAACCAGTCTGTAACAGCTTTTAATCCCAGTGTAAACCAGTGTGTAGCAGCTTTTAATCCCAGTATAAACCAGTCTGTAGCAGCTTTTAATCTCAGTAAAAACCAGTGTGTAGCAGCTTTTAATCCCAGTATAAACCAGTCTGTAACAGCTTTTAATCCCAGTATAAACCAGTGTGTAGCAGCTTTTAATCCCAGTATAAACCAGTCTGTAACAGCTTTTAATCTCAGTAAAAACCAGTGTGTAGCAGCTTTTAATCCCAGTATAAACCAGTCTGTAACAGCTTTTAATCCCAGTATAAACTAGTGTGTAGCAGCTTTTAATCCCAGTATAAACCAGTCTGTAACAGCTTTTAATCCCAGTATAAACCAGTCTGTAGCAGCTTTTAATCCCAGTATAAACCAGTAAGTAGCAGCTTTTAATCCCAGTATAAACCAGTTTGTAGCAGCGTTTAATCCCAGTATAAACCAGTCTGTAGCAGCTTTTAATCCCAGTATAAACCATTCTGTAGCAGCTTTTAATCCCAGTATAAACCAGTCTGTAACAGCTTTTAATCCCAGTGTAAACCAGTGTGTAGCAGCTTTTAATCCCAGTATAAACCAGTCTGTAGCAGCTTTTAATCTCAGTAAAAACCAGTGTGTAGCAGCTTTTAATCCCAGTATAAACCAGTCTGTAACAGCTTTTAATCCCAGTATAAACCAGTGTGTAGCAGCTTTTAATCCCAGTATAAACCAGTCTGTAACAGCTTTTAATCTCAGTAAAAACCAGTGTGTAGCAGCTTTTAATCCCAGTATAAACCAGTCTGTAACAGCTTTTAATCCCAGTATAAACTAGTGTGTAGCAGCTTTTAATCCCAGTATAAACCAGTCTGTAACAGCTTTTAATCCCAGTATAAACCAGTCTGTAGCAGCTTTTAATCCCAGTATAAACCAGTCTGTAACAGCTTTTAATCCCAGTATAAACCAGTCTGTAGCAGCTTTTAGTCCCAGTATAAACCAGTATGTAGCAGCTTTTAATCCCAGTATAAACCAGTCTGTAACAGCTTTTAATCCCAGTATAAACCAGTCTGTAGCAGCTTTTAATCCCAGTATAAACCAGTATGTAGCAGCTTTTAATCCCAGTATAAACCAGTCTGTAGCAGCTTTTAATCCCAGTATAAACCAGTAAGTAGCAGCTTTTAATCCCAGTATAAACCAGAATGTAGCAGCTTTTAATCCCAGTATAAACCAGTCTGTAGCAGCTTTTAATCCCAGTATAAACCAGTCTGTAGCAGCTTTTAATCCCAGTATAAACCAGTCTGTAGCAGCTTTTAATCTCTGTATAAACCAGTCTGTAGCAGCTTTTAATCCCAGTATAAACCAGTCTGTAACAGCTTTTAATCCCAGTATAAACCAGAATGTAGCAGCTTTTAATCCCAGTATAAACCAGTCTGTAGCAGCTTTTAATCCCAGTATAAACCAGTCTGTAGCAGCTTTTAATCCCAGTATAAACCAGTATGTAGCAGCTTTTAATCCCAGTAAAAACAAGTCTGTAGCAGCTTTTAATCCCAGTATAAACCAGTCTGTAGCGGCTTTTAATCCCAGTATAAACCAGTCTGTAGCAGCTTTTAATCCCAGTATAAACCAGTGTGTAGCAGCTTTTAATCCCAGTATAAACCAGTGTGTAGCAGCTTTTAATCCCAGTATAAACCAGTCTGTAGCGGCTTTTAATCCCAGTATAAACCAGTCTGTAGCAGCTTTTAATCCCAGTATAAACCAGTCTGTAGCAGCTTTTAATCCCAGTATAAACCAGTCTGTAGCGGCTTTTAATCCCAGTATAAACCAGTATGTAGCAGCTTTTAATCCCAGTAAAAACAAGTCTGTAGCAGCTTTTAATCCCAGTATAAACCAGTCTGTAGCAGCTTTTAATCCCAGTATAAACCAGTGTGTAGGAGCTTTTAATCCCAGTATAAACCAGTCTGTAGCGGCTTTTAGTCCCAGTATAAACCAGTATGTAGCAGCTTTTAATCCCAGTATAAACCAGTATGTAGCAGCTTTTAATCCCAGTATAAACCAGTCTGTAGCAGCTTTTAATCCCAGTATAAACCAGTCTGTAGCAGCTTTTAATCCCAGTATAAACCAGTGTGTAGCAGCTTTTAATCCCAGTATAAACCAGTCTGTA
The DNA here is from genome assembly GCF_017639745.1 of Melanotaenia boesemani. NCBI lineage: Eukaryota > Metazoa > Chordata > Actinopteri > Atheriniformes > Melanotaeniidae > Melanotaenia > Melanotaenia boesemani. Next base: position 37,856,563 of record NC_055688.1, on the reverse strand, counting down.
GCGGCTTTTAATCCCAGTATAAACCAGTCTGTAGCATCTTTTAATCCCAGTATAAACCAGTATGTAGCAGCTTTTAATCCCAGTATAAACCAGTCTGTAGCAGCTTTTAATCCCAGTATAAACCAGTCTGTAGCAGCTTTTAATCCCAGTATAAACCAGTGTGTAGCAGCTTTTAATCCCAGTATAAACCAGTGTGTAGGCATGATGTTTCCAGTCTCAGCTGTCAGATTTGACTAAAATCATGGAAAATAAATGTATCTTGGAGTGTTAAATTTAACCTACAGTCAGATTTGATTGTGTTTTGGGGGAAATTTGGAACAAAATTGTGATCTAGAACATGCAGAACCTTGTTTTTTCGTCTGTGGCTGCAGAAGGACGTGGAATACATCCTCATGATCAAGTTGTCATTTTTAAGCCTGATTTCCTCTTAAAGGCGGCGTTTTGTTTTTTTTATGACTAAGCATGGAAAGCAAAGCCATCCAACAGGGTCAACTATCACATGAAATAAAAATAAAAACTTTTTTGATTCATGAAGAAAAATGATTAAACCATTAGTAATGATGGCAACTGTTTGCAGCATCTTGTTTTTCTGCATGAAGACGTAAACCTGGAGCTATTCACCATTTCTTCCCTTCCCTGAGTCTGAGGAACTCCCCGTACCCTTCTCTCTTCCAGCCGTCTCCATTTATAAAACCAGAAGTTCTTAATCATTTGTTTCGTCTTGATTACCGGGTCCTGCCCTCTCCCTCGCTGTCTGGTTCCCTGAGTGCTGTGGCGCCACTGGACGCTCAGAGCTACAGCCGCCATCACCTGATCTGCTCTTTTCATCCACGGAAATGAGCAAATGCAGAGGCTGAAATGCTTTTCATACTGTCAGCATAATGCTGCTAATGGCTTTTAGAATACAGCTCCAGCCTTGTGCATGATGTAACCATGAAGAGTTTAGCTGCCGTTCCCGTAACAGACGTATAGACCCGCCATCTTTTCAAGTGGAAACCACTGAGTCAGCGAATGATACAGCTGGGTTAAACTTCTCCTTGCTGTCATTTCCCATCTTTTAATGGTATTTTTGTCTCCTTGCTGATGTTTTTATCTGGGTGATGATTGTGGATTGATTTTGCTGACATATTCAGGGCGTCCCGCCTCCTCTGGTGCAGATTGTGACATCGGTCTGGCTTCAGAGACGTAACAGTGGAATGAAACCTGGCATTATCACATGACTGAGGCTAATGAAAACATCGGATATGGATCTGATGTAGGATGACTGAGAAAGGACTGGGTCTCACCTGGAAATGTCAGATTTGTGCTGTTCAAAGAAAAAAAAAGAAATCATCAAGGTATGGAAAAAAAAGTTCTTTTTCTCTGCAGTGTGAATGCAGTTCAGTGTCTTCACAGAAAATCTAATGCAGACTATTGTGAGTTATATCATAAAAATCACTGTAAAACTAAAACCATGTGAATAGAAACTACAAAGCTCAGCAAAATGAAAATCAGATCAGGTCTAGCCTCCGATAGAAACCAGTGATGCTGCTGGACATGAATCACACCAGTTAGAGCTCCGTGTCACCGGAGGCCGTCACATCCAAGTAGCTGCAGTACTTTAAAATAAAAGATTTTGTGGTCGGTGGCTTTTATAGACCAGGGTGACATGCAGCGAAAAGTCAGGACTGGAAGCAGGGCAACTGAGCTGAGGAACAGTAGCCACCTCTGTGTATACCACACCTGCTCTACCAGGTGAGCCAACCACAGCTCCATGTGTTGCACTTGGATCGTGAGGAACTGGCTGAATCCCGATGGATGAAGTACAGAAATGACTGGAAGAAATTTGGCTCAAATCACAATTAAAACCACTAAAACTTTTTAAAAACCATCAAAACTTGTATTCCAGGTGAAAAACCGCTGCTGAGGTCTACTGCTTTGACTCTGTGCTAGTTGGAAATGACCCACAAAGGTCCGGTTATTTATATGAAGAAGTTCTTTTGCTGCAAATGCAACATCTTTCTACGATATACCAGCTCTGGGTTCATTTCCTTCTGGATCATTGCTGTTCGGACGAGCTAGCCCTCGTCTCTCCTGACTGACACTCACATCAACTAATCATCAAAAGTGATGCCCCCCCCCCCCCCCCCCCCCCCCCCCCTTTTTTTTTTTCTTTTGTTTTTTTTTTCTTTTGTTTTTTTTTTGTCCTGTCCAGCACGGTGGAGGCAGAATGATGGTCTGGCTGCTGTGTTGTGATAAACAAATTAGCTTTGCCAGGAGGAGATTTATGGGTTTAAGGCTTCTCTGGACAATCTCATTTCTTATTTCTTAGTTTATTTAAATATATTATTTTATCTTATTTACTTTAAATCATGGAATTTATGTAATCGTGCTGGAACTGACTGGAGGAGACAGAAAAAAAGGACAGTAATGAAGTAAAAAGGAAAGTGGGAATAATGAAGAGGAGACAAAGATCCAGTAGATAGAAGCAACAAGCTTCAGTCCAACCTAACAGCAGACAAGCAGCTGCTACACCTGTACAGAAACACAACAGAGAATTTCCTACAGCTTTTACAGGTAAACTAAGCAGACAATCATCAGGAGTTCCTAAAAAATAACCAAGACAGCAACAACATGTATCACAACAACAACCAAAGAACCAGAAACACACACACCTGAACCAAAGCATCTCTTAGTGTGTAAACTGGACACCGCAGTGCTGAGTCAGCATGCAGAGGATGAGGAATGAGGAGGGATCAGAGATGAGGCCACGCCCCCTCAGAGGATGAGGAATGAGGAGGGATCAGCGATGAGGCCACGCCCCCTCAGAGGATGAGGAATGAGGAGGGATCAGAGATGAGGCCACGCCCCCTCAGAGGATGAGGAATGAGGAGGGATCAGAGATGAGGCCACGCCCCCTCAGAGGATGAGGAATGAGGAGGGATCAGAGATGAGGGTGATCCTGCAGATGTGACCACGCCTCTACGGAGGCTAGAGGCAGACTGGGGTGGCCCAGAGACCCGGGCCAAGGAACCAGGGCACCATTTATCACTCCCCCCATCCTCCTACACCAGCCCCCCTATAAATCCACCCTGTAACCCCTCACTCACAGCTTCCTCCATGCTGTACCCACAAACACTCCTGTTCACACACCCACATCTCATCACACTGAACCCTCCCACCATGCCCAGTAGGAGGCATCCCCCGCCACCTATAAGCGCAGCCAGTCTGGATCCTGGTGGTCTCTGAACTCGCCGTTGAGAAACACTTTCATCGATGTTCTCTCGACTAAGTGAAACTTATCTTTAAAAATGTTAAAACTTTTATTTCTGACACCAAGACGCTTGAATTGCTGCAGTTTCTTTAGAAATATTTTATTCTTTAAAGACGATTGTTGATTCAGTTACAAATCATGTTCATTTATGTTCAAAAGTCCCTCATGTCTTCATGATTACCACAGAATGAAACAACGTTTTCATAACACAAGAATTTACTATAATTTACTATAAACAAGCCAGTGTATACATCACTGAAAATATGAGAAACAGGAAGAAGAGTTATTTGGGGAGATCCGGGAGGGAAACGGTAGCCTGGAACGGTTCAGGGAGAGGCTAAAAGCACATCTCCATCTCAGTCTGATTACAGCTGCTGTTATCTCAGAGCTGAGACTTCACACAGAAAACAGTCACTCCAGTATTTAAAAACAAAAAGCAAAAACCTTGGAAACACATACAAGCAGCATCTTCTGAAGTGAAACTTGATGTTTGAAAGATGAAGAAGCTGGAGCGGAGTTTGCTGAGGCACATTTTAACAAGCTCATAGTGGAGCATCCTCAGGCCAGATAAAACTACACCAGACCCCTTTGTTACGTTACATCAGCCTCATGCTCAGAGAAAATAGAAAATTTGAAGCTTTCAAAGAAAAAAGCTGCAGAGTTGCAAAGAAAAGTGAAGGACAATCAGTGGGTTATGGAGTCCATGCAGCATCTGTCCTTTGATCTGTTCAGTCCACAATCACATCAAAGATAATTGTTACATGAAACCAGTCTGAAGTGGCCTGCTATAAATCCTGATCTGAACCCTGTCAGTCCTGTTTGAGGAGCTGAAAGAGAGCCAGGAAATGAGAGAAGGTCTGAGGAAGACCACCACTAACAGACCGGTGTGAAGAGAAGGACTGGGACCCAACTCTGGACCTTCAGATTTTGGTCTGACTTATGGCTGAACCAAAGGTCTTGGTCCAGTCAGTTTAGCATTTTCTCCCAGCATCAGCTAACCACCCCGGCTAGAGCTGAGGATCTGGTCTACCTCCCTTCAACACAAATTACTAGACCCGTTTGGTAATTTATGCATACGTCCAGTGTGCATAGCGCCGTAGAAGGACAGAAAGCCAAGCTGTCAAGTGTGTTCGTCTTTACCGAGGAAGTTAGATTAATTCCAGACGGTGGTCGTGTCTTTTAGTGTCGCAGGTGAGTTACACAAAACCCCGGAAAACACAAAGCTGGTTCTCCATCTGAGTTCATACTAAGATATTATTGGAAAAAAATGGTAGATAATAAAACTGTAGAATTAGAATTTAACTTTAATAGGACTGTTTATTTGCCTTTACTTTTTAAAAATATTATATTTCATAAAAAAAGAAACATCTTTTCCAGTAAAGGTAGAGAAGGTAGCTTTATAACAGCAGCCACCCTCTTGGGACAATGACAAACATCAGAAAACATCCATTCGTCTGCTGTCTTGTGCTTCCTGCCTCAGAAACATGATGAGTTGTAAAATGGAAAAAAGCTCAGCTGTGTCTTGTTATTGGAAACAGTCGCATCATCGCCCAACAGGTAGAGGTTAGAAAAGTACAAACACAGCTACACAACGCAGAGGATACAGCTGGTACCGTGTGATGGGACAGGTCAGAGGTTAATGGATAGAAAGTAGAGGAAAGGAAGGCAAAACTTGGACCTGAATGAGTGGGAAATGAACGTCGAACAGACAGAGAACTAAAGACTGAAGGTATGATGCAGGGAAGAATGCATGAATTTATCCAACGTTAAGAGAAGGGAGCCCTGGGCCGGGTGGCCTGGCTGTTCTGGGACAGGCTAGGCTGGTTCTGAACTCTGGTGCCTGGAGGTGGCCGCCTTGCTTCAGGGTGGAGGGGTTGGATGCCCTAGTTGCCACCCCAGGACCCAGGGTATTGCCTGGCGGCAGGAGGGGTGTAGGGCTCTGTGTGTGTGCCAGGATGAGTGGGCGACAATATAGGTGTGTATGTGTGGGCTCGGGGGTGGTGGGCCATGGGCCTGGGCTCTCCCACTACCCTCCTTCCCCTTCTCTCCCTCCCTCCCCCCATCTGCATGGGTACTGGTTAAAAGACAAGAAAGTGAGAAAGATTTAGAAGAAAAATCACTTGTGCGAACGAACGAGCGAACGAACGAACGAACGAACGAACGAACGAACGAACGAACGAACGAACGAATGAACGAGCAAATGAACGAACGAACGAACGAACGAACGAACGAACGAACGAACGAACGAACGAGCAAATGAACGAGCGAACGAACGAACGAACGAACGAACGAACGAACGAACGAATGAGCGAACGAACGAACGAACATGCAGTTGTTTCTTTGTTGGTTGCTTATCCCAGAGGAAAGGTATGAGCTGCCACATGGAGTTACCTCCGCCAATGAAGCACATCACTTAACTGCAGCTTTGAATGCAGCATTTAATCAAGGACAGCTCAGCAGGTCCAGTGGCAGGGTACCGGGTCCACCATGGTCATACATCTCAAAGAGTCTATCTTGGTGACAGCAGTTCATCTGATGACTCAGGGCCGTAAGAGATTCAGAAGTCAGGGATCAGCCTTTCATGTGGTTGCTTCTCACATTCAAACCCTTTAGATGGAAGCCTGAAAGCAGCTGGATGTTATTTCTACTGTGTTTCGAAACCACATTAAAGAACTTAACACGTCCAGAGATCATAACTACTATTTATCAGTCAACTCAGACACAATGACAAACTTCCACGAGAGGATTCTGGACTCATTTTTATTTCTTTAGTTTTCTGCTTGTGAATTGAGAGTTTGTTATTTCTGTAATGGTGAAACCAGCATGATTCTAGCATAACTAACCTTTTTTCCTGCTCATAGAACTGCCTACCATGCATATGAATGAAACTGTTGAAAACAATTATACTGGATTAGATCATTGGAATGATGAGCCTGCTCTACAACAGCCATGTGGTTGATGCTGTTTTCATCTGCCTGCATGTTGGCTGCAGCTTCATGTCTGCCATTTTTCAGATTCAGAAAACTTTATTTACAGCATGTGGCCAATCTAAGGTCGTTGGATTTACATGTGTGCTTCTCTCCCATTCTGTCTGCTGATGTAAGCTGCATATTAACACCTCCAAATTCATGAGTTTCCTTGATCCATTTATTTTAGTTTCTTTTGTATAATAGCTAAATGAAGCTGAAACTGTGACTTTTTGATTTGACAAGCACAGCAATACACTGACCTCAAAGGAAAACATGGTGCCAGGCTTTAGCAAAGATGCTAACTTCAGCCTAAATAGTGGTTTATTAAGAGTCAAAGTTCAAGTTCAAAGTATTGTCAGGTGGTTGTGTTCTGATGAAATTCCCCATACATACATACATATATATATATACATACTCACACATATATATATATATATATATGTATGTATGTATATATATATGTTTTTTTTTATTTTAACTAATGTTGTCTTAACTGTGTTTGTTGGTGATAGAAATGGTTTTTACTGAGCTGGTAGCTGAGATTCTGGACTTTCTGTGGATACCACACATGTTTATAGTTACATCTACAGACCTGACGCTACACCCGGAAACCAGATGTTAACTCTTAACTCCCGGTAGCGGAGGCTGCAGGTGCAGAGGTGAAGCTAAACAGTCAAGCTAAGAGTGAAAGTTTAGAGAATTTATATCCAGAAATCTGGATAATGAAGCAGTGAAGCTGCATGGATGGAAGTTATTGTGCATATTGTGAATATTTCTCTCTCCTCACCATCTAGAAGCTGTGAGATTCTCATCCTGCTTTCTGTCTGTTCACCTGATGCTGATATTCATCACATATTGTTCCTTCTGTGTTTAGAAGGAAGCAGCTTCACAGCTTTAAATCATTTATGACAAGACATTTATCCTGGAAGTGGAGACTCACAAGATTCTCCTGTCATTTCGTGATCTCTGATCCTGCTGGGCGGATGGTCATACATCTAGATTTTCTACTTCATGTTGCTCAGGCTTGGTGGAAAACATCTAAATTAGTGGGGATAATAGTTAACAACCTCATATGAGCAATTTCACCACATTCCATGTTTTACAATTGATTCCAGCTTCCGTGATTCTCGTCTGTGTCGTCGGTCATACCGGATGTCTAACATGCACTGCTGCTCATTTCAGACCAACAACATGGTGTCCACCTGAAGACCAGAGCCAATCACAGGTGAAGACCCACCCCTTCTTTTGGCTTTTTATCAGCGTGTTGCTCTTCTCTGAGCTCGGGTAAGGAGGGAATGAACACAGAATATGCAGACACACATTCAGGGCGGTAGTTAAGGGCCTTCGCCTGGACCTGGGAAATGTTAAGGTGTATTTATAGTCGCGCAGTGTCTGCGTCACCGCCGTAGGCTCGGCGTAGCTCCGCAGAGGCTCGGCGTGCACCTCTTCCAGACCTCACGTGCACCTCTTCCAGACCTCACGTGCACCTCTTCCAGACCTCACGTGCACCTCTTCCAGACCTCACGTGCACCTCTTCCAGACCTCACGTGCACATCTGCTATGCAGATGGTTACAGGGATCACGTGTTGCCGATATCTGGATCTTTTTGCTGAGTTTGTGTGTTAACCACTGTTTTTAAAAACAGTAACCGGTGGATCAAGTTGATGAGATTATTCAGAGTTATGCATCTATTTTTCTATTGTTTAAAGTTTAGCTCTATTTATTAACATTAAATTGTATTTTAGTTTTTCTGTTTGGTATTTTCCAGATTTTTTTCTGTATGCATTTAGTTTTTTTTTTTAGGAATTTAAATAAATTTACGTGTTATGGGGTCAAACCTGTTGAAACACCATTTTTATTTCCGTTTAATTTATTTTATTTTTTATTTGCTTTTTCATTTGTGTTTTTTTTCATTTATTTATCATTTTGCTTAGTTAATTCATTTATTTAATTGTTTATTTTATTTTGGGCTTTTTTTGTGGTATTTTTATTCTATTCTATTCTATTCTATTCTACAGTCATTTAGCAGACGCTTTTATCCAAAGCGACTTACATTTTTTCCTGTATTTCTTTAGTTTTTATTGAACTGTAAATAAATTCATGCATGGAGAGTAAAACCTGTTGAAAGAACAGTAAACATGTAACTGGAAAGTAGACTGTTAATATTGACATGACTGGCGGCTGCAGCAAGGAAACAATAGGGGGACAGTAAATGCACCTTCTGTGAAAATTTGCTTGTAAAAGACTAATTAGCTCAATTACCAGATGCATGAGCAGCTGTGTTGGAGATGGAAGTGAGAGACCATCACACAAACCCTTTTCCTTCATTGTAAATCCTCCAGCGTTCATGCATCGATCACTTCCAACACACCAAAATCTCTCATAACATTTGATTTGTGATTAATCTTTTTCCATATTTTAAATTCACGTCAAATCTACACAGTAATTATTGCAGTGGGGTTACAGTTAACACAAACACATAAATCTAACTGGTTATTGGTTACTGGACAAATTATTACACCCATAACACCCTAATTCTAATAAGAATATCTCTGCATCAAAGACGTCTTTAATATACTTTAAAAAACAACAAATTAATTTCAGAATAAATACACGGGTACACCACGAGGCATGAAGCTGAAAATACCTTCACACCTAAAGACAAAACATATTCTACCAAAAAGACAAAAAGAGTTTTTGGTACCAGGATTATGGGGCTATTATTGTAGCAATATTATCTACAAATCCGTGTTGAAAGTCACAAATGCATACAGAGAGTCGTGTATCCGTATCTTAATTTGTGTGTGCACAGTTGGATTCGCAAATGTGTAAATAAATCCACAAATGTGTGATGAGATTTCTGTGTCTGTACAAGAATCTGCAAATGTGTAAAACAACTTGTGTGTAACCCGGTTTGCAAATGTGTAAAAAAATTCCACAAATCTGTATTTAAAGTTGCAAATGTGTAGACCAATCTGTAAATGCGTGCTAAGATCTGCACATGTGCAGACCGATCTGTATCCACAGAGAGACATGAATGCCTGGAGTATTTCAGCTACAAGACCCAGAAATACAGACAAATCGCTGGTTACGAGTCAAGCAGCTTCTGGATTGGCTCTCTCTACACACGTGGATTTTGCTACACTTGTTCCGTGAGAAATCCACAAATGCGTGTCAGGATTCGTATCCGTAACGCTTGGGTTTGCGTGCCCTGACCGCTGGCTCACAGGCTGCCTCACTCCGGCTGCCGTTGGATCGCTTGCTCTGCTGCTGGCGGTAATATAATTACTGCGGTCAAGCCAGCCGCCTTTCGTTTTCGCGTAGTCAAGCCAGCCGCTCCTACATTTTCAGTGCGCACCTACCGTCAGTTTACGGTAAATGCAAGCGTACTGCTGCAAGGAAATTATTTCCGGTTCACAAAATAAAAGCACGAATTTAAATGTGTATTATCAAGTGATGTTTTAAGAAACTGATTCACGTTAACTGTAAACTATCGGGGTATACTGCTAACATTTACACTAAATAAATACCTTAGAATGTATGGAGTTGAAAACAGTTTTATCTATCTATCTATCTATCTATCTATCTATCTATCTATCTATCTATCTATCTATCTATCTATCTATCTATCTGTCTGTCTGTCTGTCTGTCTGTCTGTCTGTCTGTCTGTCTGTCTGTCTGTCTGTGCTAATAAACATATACTGAGGCCTTAAAGCAAATACTAAGTGGTGTATGTTGACCATCCTTGACGGCACTATCATTCTGGACTGCTTTGGGGTCAATAGGTCACATGACCTCAAAGCTATTGAGCAAAAATGCTCATATTTACACTTTAAAAATCATTTAAAATATATTAAGACCTTAAAGCAAATACTAAGTGGTGTATGTTGACCATCCTTGATAGCACTATCATTCTGGACTGCTTTGGGGTCAAGAAGGATGAGAATGGACAGTAAACCAGAATCTGAAGCTATAAGGTCATTGGAGATTTTGAGGAGTGCCGTTTCAGTGGTGTGGAGGGGACGAAAACTGTACTGAAACTGCTCGTAAATATTGTTTGTGATGAGGTGGTTATGAAGCTGAGAGGCAACAGACCTTTCAAGAATTTTGGAAATGAAAGGTAAATTGGACATAGGGCGTAAGTTATTAAAATTGGTGGGGTCCAAACCGGGTTTTTTCAGGATAGGTGTAACTGTAGCCGTTTTAAGTGCAGGAGGGACGATTCCGGAAAGTAAAGAGGAATGAATGATGTTGGTAATGAGAGGAGCAAGAGAGGAGGAACAGGTTTTGTTTTTTGTTGTTGTAATTAGGTTACACATGTTAAGGAAATGTTTTTGTTTTAAAACTATTTGAAAAGTGCCTTTAAGATAGTTTGATATTGATGTGTAAATAGTTACAGTAAATATATATATGTTTACCATTTTTGGTCATTTAAATATTATTGTCTTTGTTTATTTGTTATTATTATTATTGTTGTTATTTTCAATTTTATTGGTACTATTGTTGTTCTTATAGTGATGAGGTTACACATGTTGAAGAATTATTTTTCTTTTAAAACTATTTGAAAAGTTCATATACCATTTGACCATTCTATTTATTTTATTTAATTTTATTGTTCTATTGGTTTTAGATCTACTTTACTTCCAAATATATATTTTGATAGACATTTTGAGAGTGACATGTGTAAATAGTTAAATGTATATATTAACTATTTTATGGTCATTTCCTAATTCAAATTGTTATTATTACTAGTATTATTTTTATTTATTATCATTGTGTATTTATTGATGTTGTTTTTGAGGTCATTTTAATGTTAGATATCATTATCATCATTTTTTTCCCCACAATGCTTAAGTTACACATGTTGAAGAATTGTTTTTGTTTTAAAAAGGTTTGAATTTGAGATATCTGAAGTCCTTTTACTGTGTGACCACTGTATATATTGTATTTCATTTCATTATTCTATTGGTTTTTGATCAAATTTACATAACAAATGGGAGCATTTTCGGCTCAATAGCTTTGAGGTCATGTGACCTATTGACCCCAAAGCAGTCCAGAATGATAGTGCTATCAAGGATGGTCAACATACACCACTTAGTATTTGCTTTAAGGTCTTAATATATTTTAAATGATTTTTAAAGTGTAAATATGAGCATTTTTGCTCAATAGCTTTGAGGTCATGTGACCTATTGACCCCAAAGCAGTCCAGAATGATAGTGCCGTCAAGGATGGTCAACATACACCACTTAGTATTTGCTTTAAGGCCTCAGTATATGTTTATTAGCACAGACAGACAGACAGACAGACAGACAGACAGACAGATAGATAGATAGATAGATAGATAGATAGATAGATAGATAGATAGATAGATAGATAGATAGATAGATAGATAGATAGATAAAACTGTTTTCAACTCCATACATTCTAAGGTATTTATTTAGTGTAAATGTTAGCAGTATACCCCGATAGTTTACAGTTAACGTGAATCAGTTTCTTAAAACATCACTTGATAATACACATTTAAATTCGTGCTTTTATTTTGTGAACCGGAAATAATTTCCTTGCAGCAGTACGCTTGCATTTACCGTAAACTGACGGTAGGTGCGCACTGAAAATGTAGGAGCGGCTGGCTTGACTACGCGAAAACGAAAGGCGGCTGGCTTGACCGCAGTAATTATATTACCGCCAGCAGCAGAGCAAGCGAACCAACGGCAGCCGGAGTGAGGCAGCCTGTGAGCCAGCGGTCAGGGCACGCAAACCCAAGCGTTACGGATACGAATCCTGACACGCATTTGTGGATTTCTCACGGAACAAGTGTAGCAAAATCCACGTGTGTAGAGAGAGCCAATCCAGAAGCTGCTTGACTCGTAACCAGCGATTTGTCTGTATTTCTGGGTCTTGTAGCTGAAATACTCCAGGCATTCATGTCTCTCTGTGGATACAGATCGGTCTGCACATGTGCAGATCTTAGCACGCATTTACAGATTGGTCTACACATTTGCAACTTTAAATACAGATTTGTGGAATTTTTTTACACATTTGCAAACCGGGTTACACACAAGTTGTTTTACACATTTGCAGATTCTTGTACAGACACAGAAATCTCATCACACATTTGTGGATTTATTTACACATTTGCGAATCCAACTGTGCACACACAAATTAAGATACGGATACACGACTCTCTGTATGCATTTGTGACTTTCAACACGGATTTGTAGATAATATTGCTACAATAATAGCCCCATACAGTATGTAATTTATGACTGGAATTAACCAAGGTGTGTTGGAGCAGGTAAACACTGAAAACATGCGTATGCATATGGATTTTAGTCCATGAACAGAAATTTACCACGAAAAGAAGCTCAGGAAACACGACGGGCCCCAGACGGATGCTCTGACCAAGAGACAACTGAAAGCAAGGGGAATAAATACACTGAGGGAAGCTAACAAAGAACAGGTGAAGCAAATTAAACCAGCTGCTCAAACTGGGGAGGGAAGGAGCTAAAAGATGAAACCAGGCAAGACATCGAGCCCAGAGGACAGCAAAACTAACCTAAAACACTCAGACCATCACCACTCCTACTTTCCCACGTCTACCAGTTGGAAGCTGTGACTTTGACAGGAATAAAATTCCAAATAAAACAATTAGAAAGATATTTGATGACGCCGCACACCTTCTTTCCAAAACTCCATCAAACATAGATATTATATATTCTTTAAGCTCTAAATAATTCAAATTCCCCATAAATCCGAAAGCAAAAGAAATCCATTTTAAAAGTCTAAAAGGTGTCGATCCATCTGGTGAATTATTACGACAGAGATTTGGTCTGGAAACAAATAAATGGGTGTTTTATGATGATGTGGAAACTTCTGATCATTTATTGTTTCAGTGTTTTCTAAAGCTCTGGATTATTATCTACGACAAGAGCCCAAACAAAGCCTTTCTCTTTGTTTAAAGAAGATTTTACTTTCTCCGGTTGACATTCGCCTCCGTAGACGTCCTCTGCTCCTCCAAAACGTAAAAAAATATGTTTAACATGTTTGTGATTTTGTTAAATAAAGCGAAAAAGAAAAAGCTTCCATCTTCTGTATGAAATGACTACGGAAAGACTGAAGGGACAAAACACACACTGCTCTACTGCAAAACATTTTTATAGATGTCCCAGTAGTAATGATGTTTCCTGATATTATGAAATAGAAACTAGATAGATAGATAGATAGATAGATAGATAGATAGATAGGTAGATAGGTAGATAGATAGATAGGTAGATAGGTAGGTAGGTAGGTAGATAGATAGATAGATAGATAGATAGATAGATAGATAGATAGATAGATAGGTAGATAGATAGATAGATAGATAGATAGGTAGGTAGGTAGATAGATAGATAGATAGATAGGTAGATAGATAGATAGATAGATAGATAGATAGGTAGATAGATAGATAGATAGATAGATAGATAGATAGGTAGATAGATAGATAGATAGATAGATAGATAGATAGATAGATAGATAGATAGATAGATAGATAGGTAGATAGATAGATAGATAGATAGATAGGTAGATAGATAGATAGATAGATAGATAGATAGATAGATAGATAGATAGATAGATAGATAGATAGGTAGATAGATTGATAAATAGACTTTATTAATCCCAAGCTGGGAAATTACAATGGTTTACAAAGGTTTGAGCAGGACTGAAGTTTTTCCAGAAATTTTTAGAGTAAAAGCTGTAAAAATAGGATTCTGTAAAGATTTATACCATTTATTTGGAAGTTTTTGGTTGTAATGACTTAAGAAGGTGGTAAATTAAACTGATCCTGAGGGTTAATGGTGAGAATTTACATTAGAAATAAATACCAGTGAACTGGTAAATACGTAAATCTTCTTTTTTGGGGTGGCTGACATGGGGTGTGTGTGGGTGAAGGGGGGCCTTTGGGCCCCCAAACGGCTAGCAGCGGCCCTGGAACTGATAAAAATGAATTGACATCAAACACAGCATAAAAGAAAACACTAAAACTAAAAGCACATTTTCCTTAAACACTGTCAGGAAAGGAAGTGAGATTCATCTGGTTCCCTACAGGCCCCGTCACCGGTTGGATGGTGTCACTCATCAATACGCCGGCTGACACTGAGGACCATATTGACAGTTCATTACCCCATGTGTCCGTCCTGCCTTCCTATTTCAGCTTCACATCTCTATCACTCGGCTGAGCTGTCAGTCATTCGGTAGCTCTGGGTGTCATCATGTTATCTGCAGGTCTGAGATGGGACCACATAAACATGCACTACAAATTCATTTAGCATTAGCATGTTCCTGGTTATACTCGGATTTTGGCTGGTTGCTGAAGCCCAGATAAGCCTCTAGCATCAGAGAGGAGCCGAGGTTTTGGTATTTGGAGGTATCACGTAACTTTTAAAATCAGAGCAGTATCTAGCCCGGATCACCAGCCCCCCACCACCGTGCTGACAGCTGCTGGGAGGTGTTTGTGCTGATATGCTGTTTGTTTTTTGTTGTTTAGTTTGAATATGATGGTCTGAATTATGGCCGAAGATGATTATTTTAGATGCAGCCCTGCAAACGTCTCCTGCAGCCGTTCCAAACAAGCCATACAGGATATTTTATTTTCTAATTTTACTATCATTTACTTTGAAATTAAACATTTTCCCCTGCATTAGGTTTAGTTGGCTCTGGTAGCCATTTACAGCAAAGACTGGGAGATGGCATGCAGCAGGACTTCCTACTACAAGCAGGGGTGGAGCTACAGGGGTTGGAATCTGGAATCTAATTGGACACCACAGGTGCCACCCCAGGTGATTGACAGGTCACTGGAGAAGGACTAAAAAGCATCTTTCCAGACCGGCATGGATCAGCATTATCACTACACCAGTTTGAAGTAAATTTTAAAGTAATTAGTCAGCCTTTTAATCTTTATTTATAGAGCCCTTCTTCATGCAAAGATATGCAACACAAAGTGGTTTAAAATAAAAAACAACAACAACAACAACAACAATAATAATAATAATAATAAAAACATCTTTACCCATCAAGTAAAGCACCCCAGCTCATTGCAGTCAGCTCTACTCCTCTTCCTCCCCCAACCCCAACAAAGGGCCTCCCTCCCCACACACACACTAAATCTGCAGCTCCAAAATACCCATCCTAGCCCCCCCTTAAGTAGCTGGGTGTTCAACCCAACAAAACCTGGACTGGACAGACAGCACAGACCTGATCCAGGAAGGGCCAGAGTCACCTCCACCTCCTTCGGTGTGCATGGAGCTCTGCTCCGGATGTTTTATGACACTGTTGTGGACCCTGCAGCCTTCTATGCCATCATGCTGGGGAGGGAGCAGCTCAGACTGAGACAGGAAGACACTGGTTAGAAGAGCAGGATCTGTCCTGGACGCACCACCCGTCTATCTGCCACCTCATTACCTGTCTATCTGCCACCTCATCACCCGTCTATCTGCCTCCTCATCACCTGTCTATCTGCCACCTCATCACCCCGTCTATCTGCCTCCCCATCACCCGTCTATCTGCCTCCTCATCACCTGTCTATCTGCCACCTCGTCACCCCGTCTATCTGCCACCCATCACGCTGTCTATCTGCCACCTCATCACCTGTCTATCTGCCATCTCATCACCCGTCTATCTGCCTCCTCATCACCTGTCTATCTGCCTCCTCATCACCCGTCTATCTGCCTCCTCATCACCCGTCTATTTGCCACCTCATCACCCCGTCTATCTGCCTCCCCATCACCCGTCTATCTGCCTCCTCATCACCTGTCTATCTGCCTCCTCATCACCCGTCTATCTGCCTCCTCATCACCCGTCTATCTGCCACCTCATCACCCCGTCTATCTGCCTCCCCATCACCCGTCTATCTGCCTCCTCATCACCTGTCTATCTGCCACCTCGTCACCCCGTCTATCTGCCACCCATCACGCTGTCTATCTGCCACCTCATCACCTGTCTATCTGCCATCTCATCACCCGTCTATCTGCCTCCTCATCACCCGTCTATTTGCCACCTCATCACCTGTCTATCTGCCACCCGTCACACTGTCTATCTGCCACCTCATCACCTGTCTATCTGCCTCCTCATCACCTGTCTATCTGCCTCCTCATCACCCGTCTATCTGCCTCCTCATCACCCGTCTATTTGCCACCTCATCACCCCGTCTATCTGCCACCCGTCACGCTGTCTATCTGCCACCTCATCACCCCGTCTATCTGCCACCTTATCACCCGTCTATCTGCCTCCTCATCACTCCGTCTATCTGCCACCTCATCACCAGTCTATCTATCACCTCATCACCAGTATATCTGCCTCCTCATCACCCCGTCTATCTGCCACCTCATCACCCTGCTATCTGCCACCTCATCACCTGTCTATCTGCCTCCTCATCACCCGTCTATCTGCCTCCTCATCACCTGTCTATCTGCCTCCTCATCACCCCGTCTATCTGCCACCTCATCACCAGTCTATCTATCACCTCATCACCAGTATATCTGCCTCCTCATCACCCCGTCTATCTGCCTCCTCATCACCCGTCTATTTGCCACCTCATCACCCCGTCTATCTGCCACCCGTCACGCTGTCTATCTGCCACCTCATCACCCCGTCTATCTGCCACCTTATCACCCGTCTATCTGCCTCCTCATCACTCCGTCTATCTGCCACCTCATCACCAGTCTATCTATCACCTCATCACCAGTATATCTGCCTCCTCATCACCCCGTCTATCTGCCACCTCATCACCCTGCTATCTGCCACCTCATCACCTGTCTATCTGCCTCCACATCACCCGTCTATCTGCCTCCTCATCACCTGTCTATCTGCCTCCTCATCACCCCGTCTATCTGCCACCTCATCACCAGTCTATCTATCACCTCATCACCAGTATATCTGCCTCCTCATCACCCCGTCTATCTGCCACCTCATCACCCTGCTATCTGCCACCTCATCACCTGTCTATCTGCCTCCTCATCACCCGTCTATCTGCCTCCTCATCACCTGTCTATCTGCCTCCTCATCACCCGTCTATCTGCCTCCTCATCACCCGTCTATTTGCCACCTCATCACCCCGTCTATCTGCCACCCGTCACGCTGTCTATCTGCCACCTCATCACCCCGTCTATCTGCCACCTTATCACCCGTCTATCTGCCTCCTCATCACTCCGTCTATCTGCCTCCTCATCACCTGTCTATCTGCCACCTCATCACCCCGTCTATCTGCCACCCGTCACGCTGTCTATCTGCCACCTTATCACCTGTCTATCTGCCACCTTGTCACCAGTCTATCTGCCAACTCATCACCCCGTCTATCTGCCACCTTATCACCCGTCTATCTGCCTCCTCATCACCCGTCTATCTGCCACCCGTCACGCTGTCTATCTGCCTCCTCATCACCCCGTCTATTTGCCACCTCATCACCTGTCTATCTGCCACCCGTCACACTGTCTATCTGCCACCTCATCACCTGTCTATCTGCCTCCTCATCACCCTGCTATCTGCCACCTCATCACCTGTCTATCTGCCTCCTCATCACCCGTCTATCTGCCTCCTCATCACCTCTCTATCTGCCTCCTCATCACCCCGTCTATCTGCCACCTCATCACCAGTCTATCTATCACCTCATCACCAGTATATCTGCCTCCTCATCACCCCGTCTATCTGCCACCTCATCACCCTGCTATCTGCCACCTCATCACCTGTCTATCTGCCTCCTCATCACCCGTCTATCTGCCTCCTCATCACCTGTCTATCTGCCTCCTCATCACCCGTCTATCTGCCTCCTCATCACCCGTCTATTTGCCACCTCATCACCCCGTCTATCTGCCACCCGTCACGCTGTCTATCTGCCACCTCATCACCCCGTCTATCTGCCACCTTATCACCCGTCTATCTGCCTCCTCATCACTCCGTCTATCTGCCTCCTCATCACCTGTCTATCTGCCACCTCATCACCCCGTCTATCTGCCACCCGTCACGCTGTCTATCTGCCACCTTATCACCTGTCTATCTGCCACCTCGTCACCAGTCTATCTGCCAACTCATCACCCCGTCTATCTGCCACCTTATCACCCGTCTATCTGCCTCCTCATCACCCGTCTATCTGCCACCCGTCACGCTGTCTATCTGCCTCCTCATCACCCCGTCTATCTGCCACCTCATCACCAGTCTATCTATCACCTCATCACCAGTATATCTGCCTCCTCATCACCCCGTCTATCTGCCACCTTATCACCTGTCTATCTGCCACCTCGTCACCAGTCTATCTGCCAACTCATCACCCCGTCTATCTGCCACCTTATCACCCGTCTATCTGCCTCCTCATCACTCCATCTATCTGCCTCCTCATCACCTGTCTATCTGCCACCTCATCACCCTGTCTATCTGTCACCCGTCACGCTGTCTATCTGCCACCTCATCACCCCGTCTATCTGCCACCCGTCACGCTGTCTATCTGCCATCTCATCACCCCATCTATCTGCCACCTTATCACCCGTCTATCTGCCTCCTCATCACTCCATCTATCTGCCTCCTCATCACCCCGTCTATCTGCCACCTCATCACCAGTCTATCTGCCACCTCATCACCCCGTCTATCTGCGACCTCATCACCCCGTCTATCTGCCACCTCATCACCAGTCTATCTATCACCTCATCACCAGTATATCTGCCTCCTCATCACCCCGTCTATCTGCCACCTCATCACCCTGCTATCTGCCACCTCATCACCCCGTCTATCTGTCACCTCATCACCAGTCTATCTGCCACCTCATCACCCCGTCTATCTGCCACCTCATCACCCCGTCTATCTGCCACCTCCTCACCAGTCTATCTGTCACCTCATCACCAGTATATCTGCCTCCTCATCACCCGTCTATCTGCCACCTCATCACCCCGTCTATCTGCCACCCGTCACGCTGTCTATCTGCCTCCTCATCACCCCGTCTATCTGCCACCTCATCACCAGTCTATCTATCACCTCATCACCAGTATATCTGCCTCCTCATCACCCCGTCTATCTGCCACCTCATCACCCTGCTATCTGCCACCTCATCACCTGTCTATCTGCCTCCTCATCACCCGTCTATCTGCCTCCTCATCACCTGTCTATCTGCTTCCTCATCACCCGTCTATCTGCCTCCTCATCACCCGTCTATTTGCCACCTCATCACCCCGTCTATCTGCCACCCGTCACGCTGTCTATCTGCCACCTCATCACCCCGTCTATCTGCCACCTTATCACCCGTCTATCTGCCTCCTCATCACTCCGTCTATCTGCCTCCTCATCACCTGTCTATCTGCCACCTCATCACCCCGTCTATCTGCCACCCGTCACGCTGTCTATCTGCCACCTTATCACCTGTCTATCTGCCACCTCGTCACCAGTCTATCTGCCAACTCATCACCCCGTCTATCTGCCACCTTATCACCCGTCTATCTGCCTCCTCATCACTCCGTCTATCTGCCTCCTCATCACCTGTCTATCTGCCACCTCATCACCCTGTCTATCTGCCACCCGTCACGCTGTCTATCTGCCACCTCATCACCCCGTCTATCTGCCACCCGTCACGCTGTCTATCTGCCATCTCATCACCCCATCTATCTGCCACCTTATCACCCGTCTATCTGCCTCCTCATCACTCCATCTATCTGCCTCCTCATCACCCCGTCTATCTGCCACCTCATCACCAGTCTATCTGCCACCTCATCACCCCGTCTATCTGCCACCTCATCACCCCGTCTATCTGCCACCTCATCACCAGTCTATCTATCACCTCATCACCAGTATATCTGCCTCCTCATCACCCCGTCTATCTGCCACCTCATCACCCTGCTATCTGCCACCTCATCACCCCGTCTATCTGTCACCTCATCACCAGTCTATCTGCCACCTCATCACCCCGTCTATCTGCCACCTCCTCACCAGTCTATCTGTCACCTCATCACCAGTATATCTGCCTCCTCATCACCCGTCTATCTGCCACCTCATCACCCCGTCTATCTGCCACCCGTCACGCTGTCTATCTGCCTCCTCATCACCCCGTCTATCTGCCACCTCATCACCAGTCTATCTGCCACCTCATCACCCCGTCTATCTGCCACCTTATCACCCGTCTATCTGCCTCCTCATCACTCCATCTATCTGCCTCCTCATCACCTGTCTATCTGCCACCTCATCACCCCGTCTATCTGCCACCTGTCACGCTGTCTATCTGCCACCTCATCACCAGTCTATCTGCCATCTGATCACCCCGTCTATCTGCCACCTTATCACCCGTCTGTCTGCCTCCTCATCACTCCATCTATCTGCCTCCTCATCACCTGTCTATCTGCCACCTCATCACCCCGTCTATCTGCCACCCGTCACGCTGTCTATCTGCCACCTCATCACCTGTCTATCTGCCACCTCATCACCCATCTATCTGCCTCCTCATCACCCGTCTATCTGCCACCTCATCACCTGTCTATCTGCCACCTCGTCACCCGTCTATCTGCCACCTCGTCACCAGTCTATCTGCCACCTCATCACCCCGTCTATCTGCCACCTCATCACTCCGTCTATCTGCCACCTCATCACCCGCCTATCTGCCACCTCATCACCCCGTCTATCTGCCTCCTCGTCACCAGTCTATCTGCCACCTCATCACCTGTCTATCTGCCTCCTCATCACCTGTCTATCTGCCACCTCATCACCAGTCTATCTGCCACCTCATCACCCGTCTATCTGCCACCTCGTCACCCCGTCTATCTGCCTCCTCATCACCTGTCTATCTGCCACCTCGTCACCCCGTCTATCTGCCACTTCGTCACCCCGTCTATCTGCCTCCTCATCACCTGTCTATCTGCCACCTCATCACCTGTCTATCTGCCTCCTCATCACCTGTCTATCTGCCACCTCATCACCTGTCTATCTGCCTCCTCATCACCTGTCTATCTGCCACCTCATCACCTGTCTATGTGCCACCTCGTCACCCCCGTCTATCTGCCACTTCGTCACCCCGTCTATCTGCCTCCTCATCACCTGCCTATCTGCCACCTCATCACCCGTCTATCTGCCACCTCATCACCTGTCTATCTGCCACCTCATCACCCGTTTATCTGCCACCTCATCACCTGTCTATCTGCCACCTCATCACCCGTCTATCTGCCTCCTCATCACCCGTCTATCTGCCTCCTCATCAGGATCCAGTTGCCATTGACTACAGGCTACCCAGTAACCCATTTTAGGGTGAACTTACTGGGACTTCCACTCACACATGTTAATAATGTTTTCTACTGTAAAATGATGGGCTTGTTCGGACGTGGTCATGTGATTAGTGGACGCTGGCAGCAGCCTCCATGTTGATGTCTGTCCTCCATGTAATTGTACTAACACCCCTGGATGCTGCAGAAAGGAGACTTCTGGTTTCCAGACCAGAAGAATACGCTTATGATGCTTATTGTTCACTCACTGCATCTTTAGCTGAAAGTTTTAATAGTGTAAAGTTTAAATGTCAGGTTTTCTTTTTCAATGTAAAGAGTAAACTTATGAGAGGGTGCACTTTTTTTTTCTCCATAACAACAAAACCTGAACACAAAGCAGTGTGTAGATGTCTGGAGCAGCTGATCAGTGCTGACTGGTCCTCTGAGGACAGCTTATTCATAAAATCTCTCTCTGGCTGGGTTTGCAGATTTAGGTGAACGCCTCGTGTGCAGAGTTGTGGCAGTAACCTGGGCCCAGGTGGTCCAAGAGATTGCTGCAGTTTTTCCATGTTCCATGTTGATAAGAAATAGGTCTGTCGCCTTGGAGATAAAGATATCACATCAGATGATTTTATTTTTACAGGCTCTCTCAGTCATTCAGGTATAAGGTCTATTTCCCAGCTGTATTCCCGTTTCTATTCCGAGCCACTTTTTCACAAAAGGCTTTGAAGATCAATTAGAAGTAAAGCGGTGACTCAGTCAGCAGCTTGTATCACTTCTCTGTGATCGATTCTGCTACCTGGGACTCTTAGATGTAATATTTTCTATATATTCAATGTATTTGTGTGGCACGAGTGCAGGATAACAACACAGATGAAGCTTATAATAAAAGGACATTCCAGGATTGCAGGAGCGACTTTCTCCTCAGTCAGTTTGCCATCCTCAGCCAAAGCTCACATCCTTCTTGGCACCATCACTGTGATATATGGCCACCTCTCCCAGGTAATGAGGTCTAACTGTTATGACTCAGTGAAGCTGGCAATCCAAATTAAAAACAGTGCATTAGCAGTCCTTGCTAACATAATTAGCTACTCTTTGAAAGTAGCTATAATCACAGAGCAGAATCCCCTGGGCCACCATGCCAACGGAGAGGGTAGGCAACACTGAACTGATTAAAAATCTGTCATGTATAGACGAGGAGGGAGAAAACCTCCACAGCAAATCGGCTTCTCATTTGGCAGCTGATTCAGACATGAGTTGGACATTTGCACCATAAAATCCTCATCCATTAAACTCCTGTTTAAAGCTGATCTGTGCACATGAATCTGTCCAGATGAAGAAATGTTCCCGTCCATTTAGCTGCAGTTATAACCTAAATCCAATCTCCTTCTAATGATGAAGCTATTAACCCTTAAAAACCCAGTTAAAACTCTTCATAAGGGCTGAAACATGATCTATCTATTAATAATAAACATGATAACAGTGTTTATTTAAAGTGTGAGCTAAACAGAAACAAAGAACGTTTATGGTATCAGTAAATACTACAATATTAGATATATCCAGATATTAGAAAAGAGTCAGATTATGGGGCTAAAACACAAATTGTTGCAACTATCAACACAAATTCAAAGGGATGGAACACATACAATAAAAAATGGAGCCAAATTTCCCATATTAGCAGGACAACATGGCCTGTTGCTGAAATCACTTTCATTTGGCTCAGTTTGTGTTTCTGGAGGGACGATTCGGGCTGAGATTGCTGTTGTTACAACATACAAAGACGAGACTCAGCAGCTGCTTGCTTGTCCTCACATCGTGTCCTTGTCCTGCTGCTGCGTTGCCTCCGGGATTTACATGCTGAGTTTATTTGTAATTCTTCTGGTGTTGGTTGTGAAGTGTTCAGCAAACTACTTAAATATGTATAGATAATTTGTTGTATTACATCTCTATTTCAGAATGTCATTGAACAACCCAAACCGAACCTCTCTCTGTACGTCTGTCGTAGAATAATTACCTTGACATGACGTCATGGCATCAGCAGATATCGACTTTCTGCTAATCTAAGTGAACGAAACACGAAACAATGCAAACAGTCTGATAGATACATGTGGGTGGAGCTACATCTGCCAAACCTCCTCAGGAAATGCTTTAGTTCTTATCAGATAACACGAGAACTAAATCAGCTATAGAAATTATAGACACTATGAACTTCATTGGATTAACTTCTTAAGGACAATAAAGTCTCCGTCGGGTCGCTCACATGGCCAGCTGTGCCTGTTCGGTGTTTTATGAGCACAACGGGCCTCGTGCACACTTTTGTTTCCTTTCCCTTGAAGTCATAATGCCAATCAGCGGCTCTGACACGAGACAGAGGGTGGGCTCAGATCACGCCAAGCCACTCAACATGTCTGTAACCCCGGGTCCTCATGTCAGCCATGTCAGCAGACGGAATTGATTGACACGGTTGCTACAGCAACTGTCCAATCAATAATCGTACTGCAGTGACTCCAGGTGCTGCCAGATAGTCTCATGATGAACCCGCAGCAGCAGTTTTATTTAGAGAAGCTGCTGCTGGCAGATGGTGAATTTTCAGCTAAATGAGCTTAGACCAACATGAACTGGTCTAGTCAATTTGTTTTAGATGTTCCTGTCCTCTGATGAAATATGGATTCAGTCATGATGTGATGGAGAGAGGTCATTTTCATCTCTGGAGCTGAAACTACACGGCAGTTTGAATGAAGCTGGATTTAATGGTAGACAGTAAAACAAACAGTCCAGGTCTGGTAAAAGTTATAATTCATCCAGAAGAGAATTAACCAAAGAAGAACGATGCAACTGTATACTGAAACATGAACAAATCAGAGACCATGGACAGCCAGGCTTCTTGCAGGGCGTCCTGTGGGTGGGCATCCGAGCTTTTCCCACCTTCATTTGATGGTGGGCGGTATCAGGGTGGTAGTGGGTGCCACCAAAACACACCAGCCCGACAATGTGGGAAAGATTCATCTTTTAAATGACAGGGGATGTATGTGAAAGGGAGACCGTGTCCAGTCCAAAAATCCTCTGAACCCTATGAGATCATCAAGGCCAAGCAGTGAAACTTCCATCACCTGCGGATGAATAAGCCATCATTCTAACACACATCTGCATATATTTGCTTAGTATTCCATTTCTGTTGCAGATTTCAGTGTCTACCTCATCGTGCAGCTTTGACTTAATCCTCACAAAACTTTTGACAAGATGTGCATCTTGTTTGGGGGAACTGTGCTTCGACTTCTGCTCTGCTCCATTTAACAAAAAGTCAAAGCACTTCACATACACATTCATACCCTCCTGATAGACACACGGGGAGAAAACACATGCTTCAGTGTCTTGTTCGGCTTATAGTCGGGGGAAGCCTGGAATCAACCCACCGACTTCCAGGTTTGCAGACGACTGCTCTTCCTCCTGAGCTACAGCTGCTCGTAGCTAACTCTTAAGTCTGCTGTGGTTAATTATGGAAACTTGAGTGTGCAGGTGCTGGGCCAGGATTGGTGCATGCTCTTCCTGCTGTTCAGGGATTGGATATCCATGAAGTGGTTCCATTTAGAGGCCTGGATCACGGGCAAAGACGTCACTCAGCTCCCCCTTTTCGCCGAATCAGCCACAGCTTATCCACAGCAGTTCACATGAAGGGTTTGAAGGGTTTGTAGGGGTGGGCTGCCATGTTCCTTTCATTTTGTTTTTATCTAAGGCTGGGTGATACTGCAAATTTTGGTATTGATCTGATACCAAGTAAATCCAGAGCAAGTATCACTGGTACCAAGAAGATACCAATCGGCCCATTTTAAAACATTTTGTACATTTTCTGCAATTCTGTGACAATGGCTTTGACATCATCAAGTACCTTCTGGTCCAAATGCAGGACGGGTTTACTCGCGTCCTACCATCCGTGGACGTTTCCACATCCTAGTCAAGTCCAGATTAGCAAGTGTACAAGTACAAGAAACAACTAATGTCTGTCGTCATAGCAACAGTTACCAGCACGTACAGTTCTGTGTCTGGGTGGGTGGATGGATGGATGGATAGATAAGATAAGATAAGATAAGATAAGATAAGATAAGATAAGATAAGATAGACTTTATTAATCCCAAGCTGGGAAATTACAATGCAGCAGCAGCAATACACACAGGGACAATAACAATACCACAAAATAAAGAGAAAGAAAAAACCTATACATATTTAAGCAATATAAGATGCTATATAGAATTGTATAGAAAAAAATGTATAAATAAGTTGTCTTGGTTACATATAAGGTGCATTGAACATATACAGTGAACAATGTGTATAAAAAGTGAGTTATGACCAGAGTATTAGCCGTTATTGTAC
Source organism: Melanotaenia boesemani (assembly GCF_017639745.1). Lineage (NCBI taxonomy): Eukaryota > Metazoa > Chordata > Actinopteri > Atheriniformes > Melanotaeniidae > Melanotaenia > Melanotaenia boesemani. The sequence continues at coordinate 37,830,773 of NC_055688.1, read as the reverse complement.
AGTGAGATGGCGGGTGGAGGGAAAGTATCTGTCCTTTCCACAGCGGAGCTGCAGCAGCCTCTGAGGGAAGGTCCTCCGCTGTCTATCTACTGTGTGATGGAGAGGGTGCTGATCATTGTCCATGATGGATAATAATCCATCCAGCATTATCCTCTCCACCACGGTCTCAAAAGACTCCAGCCTGGGACCAAGCACAGAGCCAGCCTTCTTGATGATTTCATCAAGTCTGTTAGTGTCGCCCCAACACACGGCAGCAAAGAAAATGGCAACAACAGATTGGAAGAAGATCCCCCACATCCTGCTGCCCACGAACCACGTTCTGGTTCTGATTAAGGTTTTTGATCCTAGTTCTGGTCCTGATGGAAGATTTACTTCTTGTTTCTGGTCCTGATGGAGTTTTCCTTCCGGGTTCTGGTCCTGATGGAGGTTTCCTTCTTGGTTCTGGTCCTGATGGAGGTTTTCCTTCCAGGTTCTGGTCCTGATGGAGGTTTCCTTCTTGGTTCTGGTCCTGATGGAGGTTTTCCTTCCAGGTTCTGGTCCTGATGGAGGTTTCCTTCTTGGTTCTGGTCCTGATGATGGTTTTCCCTCCGGGTTCTGGTCCTGATGGAGGTTTTCCTTCCAGGTTCTGGTCCTGATGGAGGTTTCCTTCTTGGTTCTGGTCCTGATGGAGGTTTTCCTTCCAGGTTCTGGTCCTGATGGAGGTTTCCTTCTTGGTTCTGGTCCTGATGATGGTTTTCCCTCCGGGTTCTGGTCCTGATGGAGGTTTTCCTTCCAGGTTCTGGTCCTGATGGAGGTTTCCTTCTTGGTTCTGGTCCTGATGGAGGTTTTCCTTCCAGGTTCTGGTCCTGATGGAGGTTTCCTTCTTGGTTCTGGTCCTGATGATGGTTTTCCCTCCGGGTTCTGGTCCTGATGGAGGTTTTCCTTCCAGGTTCTGGTCCTGATGGAGGTTTCCTTCTTGGTTCTGGTCCTGATGATGGTTTTCCCTCCGGGTTCTGGTCCTGATGGAGGTTTTCCTTCCTGGTTTTGGTCCCGACGTTTTCGCCCTGCTGCTCCATATGAGCTCATGACCGTGGAACCTGGTGGTTTTACCAGCTAAATATCTCATTTATTTATATTTTTTTAATATTTGGTTTTGGCAAGCAGCAGGTCTGTTAGCCAGCTAGCTAAAGAAACTATTAGCTATGTATAAATGGAGGCTCCTCTGGTAGTTTAGTTTATTATTAAGCTTTCCAGGTTGGAGCATGTGCAGAGCAGTTGGGCCGTTTAACTCAAGACGTCTTGGATCATCATCGACTTTATACAGATGTGTTAGTCTGACTTTGAAAGGTTTGATTTCAGTCAGTTTCATTTGGACTAACCTGTTTACATGTTTAAATCAGCTTAGCCTGATGAACATGTACATGTTCCTACAACACGGGTGTGATGTTGACATTGGAGGAGGTGCTCAGTGGTTACCGTGGAAATGAAAACTACGGAGGAAAGTGTGCAAACTGAAATCTTTAAAAACTATTAAATTCTCAAGTTCTGGTTTTATGAGGCCATGAAATAATAAAACTAACAGCTCTTCTCGTGATCCTCCCTCTCCACCTCTGCAGACTTCATGTGTGTGATGTTTCCACACGTCAAAGACATGAGCGTGCACGTATGCTGAGTAAGCACTGGTTTGACTGGTTAGTGACTGATGATCAGTCATTGTTGGGGGGTGAGGGGAGATTTCCATATTGATCACCATAAGTGCAAAGTATTGATCCCATAGGTTCTCTGCCGTGGTTAATGGTGACCTCCTTCGCTGTAACTCATCTCTCCATCAATCCCTCAGTTCTTGGACTTCATCGTCCTTCTTTCCCCTCGTTTTCCCTCCAGTGCTGCTCTTTTACCCACTTCACCTCTTTTCATTCACTTCTAGGTTCTCTTTGGTCTTTTAGGTTTGTTTCATTGTAACTGTAATATTATAACTCAGACTGAACTCCTATGATGCCAGCAGCTCGTAAAACCCGTGACTGGCTGACATGTTGCTGCCTGACACTGAAGTTAACACTGCATGGCACTTTATTAGCATAATTTGTGACTCAATCATCGCCTCATGACACTTGCTGTAAATGCTGCAGGATGGACTCTGCTTTCCTCTGGCAGGTGAATATTACTCAGCCTGAACTTGACCCTTGAGTAATTTTCTCTGTGAGCTTTCTCTGCATCTTTTCTGGCTTTTTAGCTGCTGATGTTGAGACATGTAAACTTGACCTTTCACTCTGCTCTGCAGCTGAACTCAGTAAGAAGGAAGAAATGTTCTTTGTCCTGGTCGTGCTTGGTTTGTTTCTATCCTGTTGTTGTTATAACTTGTTGGTGGACGTGAATGTGTTTGACAGTTTTTGAGCCCATGAAGTGATTTTCTGTCACAGAATCACTGGATTTTATAGAGCAGCCTCAGGGTCTGTGCATCTCCACCGAACAGGCGTGTTTTCAGACCACTCTCTTAGAAACAGAGATTAATGTGGACTCTCTGAACCTTCTGATGAAGAAGTGAACTGTAAGATAAAATTTAAACAAAGTAATTTGGAAAAACCCTTCTAATGTTACTCTCTGGAAACTCCAAGAGGCTTTTTTATGCTCAACAAGATTCAAATACTTGGAAGGAGGACAGGGGTTAACCTTCAAAACTGTAAGCTTTTACTATTTTTACTCCGTATCAAAATCTAAACCAGTCTGTAGCAGCTTTTAATCCCAGTATAAACTAGTCTGTAGCAGCTTTTACTCCCAGTATAAACCAGTCTGTAGCAGCTTTTAATCCCAGTATAAACCAGTCTGTAGCAGCTTTTAATCCCAGTATAAACCAGTCTGTAGCAGCTTTTAATCCCAGTATAAACCAGTCTGTAGCAGCTTTTAATCCCAGTATAGACCAGTCTGTAGCATCTTTTAATCCCAGTATAAACCAGTCTGTAGCAGTTTTTAATCCCAGTATAAACCTGTCTGTAGCAGCTTTTAATCCCAGTATAAACCAGTCTGTAGCATCTTTTAATCCCAGTATAAACCAGTCTGTAGCAGCTTTTAATCCCAGTATAAACCAGTCTGTAGCAGCTTTTAATCCCAGTATAAACCAGTCTGTAGCATCTTTTAATCCCAGTATAAACCAGTCTGTAGCAGCTTTTAATCCCAGTATAGACCAGTCTGTAGCATCTTTTAATCCCAGTATAAACCAGTCTGTAGCAGTTTTTAATCCCAGTAGAAACCAGTCTGTAGCAGCTTTTAATCCCAGTATAAACCAGTCTGTTGCAGCTTTTAATCCCAGTATAAACCAGTCTGTAGCAGCTTTTAATCCCAGTATAAACCAGTCTGTAGCAGCTTTTAATCCCAGTATAAACCAGTCTGTAGCAGCTTTTAATCCCAGTATAAACCAGTGTGTAGCATCTTTTAATCCCAGTATAAACCAGTCTGTAGCAGCTTTTAATCCCAGTATAAACCAGTCTGTAGCAGCTTTTAATCCCAGTATAAACCAGTCTGTAGCATCTTTTAATCCCAGTATAAACCAGTCTGTAGCAGCTTTTAATCCCAGTATAAACCAGTTTATAGAAGCTTTTAATCCCAGTATAAACCAGTCTGTAGCAGCTTTTAATCCCAGTATAAACCAGTCTGTAGCAGCTTTTAATCCCAGTATAAACCAGTGTGTAGCATCTTTTAATCCCAGTATAAACCAGTCTGTAGCAGCTTTTAATCCCAGTATAAACCAGTCTGTAGCAGCTTTTAATCCCAGTATAAACCAGTCTGTAGCATCTTTTAATCCCAGTATAAACCAGTCTGTAGCAGCTTTTAATCCCAGTATAAACCAGTTTATAGAAGCTTTTAATCCCAGTATAAACCAGTCTGTAGCAGCTTTTAATCCCAGTATAAACCAGTCTGTAGCATCTTTTAATCCCAGTATAAACCAGTCTGTAGCAGCTTTTAATCCCAGTATAAACCAGTTTGTAGCGGCCTTTAATCCCAGTATAAACCAGTCTGTAGCGGCTTTTAATCCCAGTATAAACCAGTCTGTAGCAGCTTTTAATCCCAGTATAAACCAGTCGGTAGCAGAATTTAATCCCAGTATAAACCAGTCTGTAAGAGCTATTAATCCCAGTACAAACCAGTCTGTAGCAGCTTTTATTCCCAGTATAAACCAGTCCATAACAGCTTTTAATTCCAGTATAAACCAGTGTGTAACAGCTTTTAATCCCAGTGTAAACCAGTTTGTAGCAGCTTATAATTCCAGTATAAACCAGTCCATAACAGCTTTTGATCCCAGTATAAACCAGTCCATAACAGCTTTTAATCCCAGTAAAAACCAGTGTGTAGCAGCTTTTAATCCCAGTATAAACCAGTCTGTAGCAGCTTTTAATCCCAGTATAAACCAGTCTGTAGCAGCTTTTAATCCCAGTAAAAACCAGTCTGTAGTAGCGTTTAATCCCAGTATAAACCAGTCTGTAGCAGCTTTTAATCCCAGCATAAACCAGTCTGTAGTAGCTTTTAATCCCAGTATAAACCAGTCTGTAGCAGCTTTTAATCCCAGCATAAACCAGTCTGTAGTAGCTTTTAATCCCAGTATAAACCAGTCTGTAGCAGCTTTTAATCCCAGCATAAACCAGTCTGTAGCAGCTTTTAATTCCAGTATAAACCAGTGTGTAGCAGCTTTTAATCCTAGTATAAACCAGTCTGTAGCAGCTTTTAATCCCAGTAAAAACCAGTGTGTAGCAGCTTTTAATCCCAGTATAAACCAGTGTGTAACAGTTTTTAATCCCAGTATAAACCAGTCTGTAGCAGCTTTTAATCCCAGTATAAACCAGTCTGTAACAGCTTTTTATCCCAGTATAAACCAGTCTGTAGCAGCTTTTAATCCCAGTATAAACCAGTCTGTAGCAGCTTTTAATCCCAGTATAAACCAGTCTGTAGCAGCTTTTAATCCCAGTATAAACCAGTGTGTAGCAGCTTTTAATCCCAGTATAAACCAGTCTGTAGCAGCTTTTAATCCCAGTATAAACCAGTCTGTAGCAGCTTTTAATCCCAGTATAAACCAGTGTGTAGCAGCTTTTAATCCCAGTATAAACCAGTCTGTAGCAGCTCTTAATCCCAGTATAAACCAGTGTGTAGCAGCTTTTAATCCCAGTATAAACCAGTCTGTAGCAGCTTTTAATCCCAGTAAAAACCAGTCTGTAACAGCTTTTAATCCCAGTATAAACCAGTCTGTAGCAGCTTTTTATCCCAGTATAAACCAGTCTGTAGCAGCTTTTAATCCCAGTATAAACCAGTCTGTAGCAGCTTTTAATCCCAGTATAAACCAGTGTGTAGCAGCTTTTAATCCCAGTATAAACCAGTCTGTAGCAGCTTTTAATCCCAGTATAAACCAGTCTGTAGCAGCTTTTAATCCCAGTATAAACCAGTGTGTAGCAGCTTTTAATCCCAGTATAAACCAGTCTGTAGCAGCTCTTAATCCCAGTATAAACCAGTGTGTAGCAGCTTTTAATCCCAGTATAAACCAGTCTGTAGCAGCTTTTAATCCCAGTATAAACCAGTCTGTAGCAGCTTTTAATCCCAGTATAAACCAGTGTGTAGCAGCTTTTAATCCCAGTATAAACCAGTCTGTAGCAGCTTTTAATCCCAGTATAAACCAGTCTGTAGCAGCTTTTAATCCCAGTATAAACCAGTGTGTAGCAGCTTTTAATCCCAGTATAAACCAGTCTGTAGCAGCTCTTAATCCCAGTATAAACCAGTGTGTAGCAGCTTTTAATCCCAGTATAAACCAGTCTGTAGCAGCTTTTAATCCCAGTAAAAACCAGTCTGTAACAGCTTTTAATCCCAGTATAAACCAGTCTGTAGCAGCTTTTAATCCCAGTATAAACCAGTCTGTAACAGGTTTTATTCCAAGTATAAACCAGTGTGTAACAGTTTTTAATCCCAGTATAAACCAGTCTGTAGCAGCTTTTAATCCCAGTATAAACCAGTCTGTAACAGCTTTTTATCCCAGTATAAACCAGTCTGTAGCAGCTTTTAATCCCAGTATAAACCAGTCTGTAGCAGCTTTTAATCCCAGTATAAACCAGTCTGTAGCAGCTTTTAATCCCAGTATAAACCAGTGTGTAGCAGCTTTTAATCCCAGTATAAACCAGTCTGTAGCAGCTTTTAATCCCAGTATAAACCAGTCTGTAGCAGCTTTTAATCCCAGTATAAACCATTGTGTAGCAGCTTTTAATCCCAGTATAAACCAGTCTGTAGCAGCTCTTAATCCCAGTATAAACCAGTGTGTAGCAGCTTTTAATCCCAGTATAAACCAGTCTGTAGCAGCTTTTAATCCCAGTAAAAACCAGTCTGTAACAGCTTTTAATCCCAGTATAAACCAGTCTGTAGCAGCTTTTAATCCCAGTATAAACCAGTCTGTAACAGGTTTTATTCCCAGTATAAACCAGTCTGTAACAGCTTTTAAGCCCAGTATAAACCAGTCTGTAGCAGCTTTTAATCCCAGTATAAACCAGTCTGTAGCAGCTTTTAATCCCAGTATAAACCAGTCTGTAGCAGCTTTTAATCCCAGTATAAACCAGTGTGTAGCAGCTTTTAATCCCAGTATAAACCAGTGTGTAGCAGCTTTTAATCCCAGTATAAACCAGTCTGTAGCAGCTCTTAATCCCAGTATAAACCAGTGTGTAGCAGCTTTTAATCCCAGTATAAACCAGTCTGTAGCAGCTTTTAATCCCAGTAAAAACCAGTCTGTAACAGCTTTTAATCCCAGTATAAACCAGTCTGTAACAGCTTTTAATCCCAGTATAAACCAGTCTGTAGCAGCTTTTAATCCCAGTAAAAACCAGTCTGTAACAGCTTTTAATCCCAGTAAAAACCAGTGTGTAACAGCTTTTAATCCCAGTATAAACCAGTCTGTAGCAGCTTTTAATCCCAGTATAAACCAGTCTGTAGCAGCTTTTAATCCTAGTGTAAACCAGTCTGTAGCAGCTTTTAATCCCAGTATAAACCAGTCTGTGGCAGCTTTTAATCCCAGTATAAACCAGTCTGTAGCAGCTTTTAATCCCAGTATAAACCAGTCTGTAGCAGCTTTTAATCCCAGTAAAAACCAGTCTGTAACAGCTTTTAATCCCAGTAAAAACCAGTGTGTAACAGCTTTTAATCCCAGTATAAACCAGTGTGTAGCAGCTTTTAATCCCAGTATAAACCAGTCTGTGGCAGCTTTTAATCCCAGTATAAACCAGTCTGTAGCAGCTTTTAATCCCAGTAAAAACCAGTGTGTAACAGCTTTTAATCCCAGTGTAAACCAGTCTGTAGCAGCTTTTAATCCCAGTATAAACCAGTCTGTAGCAGCTTTTAATCCCAGTATAAACCAGTCTGTAGCAGCTTTTAATCCCAGTAAAAACCAGTCTGTAACAGCTTTTAATCCCAGTATAAACCAGTCTGTAGCAGCTTTTAATCCCAGTAAAAACCAGTCTGTAACAGCTTTTAATCCCAGTAAAAACCAGTGTGTAACAGCTTTTAATCCCAGTATAAACCAGTGTGTAGCAGCTTTTAATCCCAGTATAAACCAGTGTGTAACAGCTTTTAATCCCAGTATAAACCAGTGTGTAGCATGTAACGTAAGTGGACCTTCATTAATCAGGCTGTACGGATGTCTTTAACTTTTTACTTCGAACTTGGTATAAACAGAACAACAACATACATTTCTCCGCTGACATCGTCAAAACATTCCATCAAGACCGAACTTCCTGTCCTACAAAATAAAGCATTACAAAATAAGACATTCATAGCTCTAAGAAACCAAAGATTCTTGTACATGTCACAATTATAACAGCAACTAATGAATGAATACAGACTAACTCTTACTCAGTAAACGAAACTTGTCAACATCAGCCAGTTAAATGAACATTTTACAACATCCTCCCTGCCAAATGAACAGCTGTTCATTACTAATCAGCACATCGGTCCAACTTATCTCTAAAGGATTAATTAGCTGGACAGGCCTCCTTAACAAGCTACCGGAAGAGGCTTGAATAGTACATGAACGAACGAGTCCATCTCTTCCTGGAAACAGTTCCATTATTCTACCCATTTTCCAAGTCTGCCTGGACATGTTGTTCTCTTCGATCAGGACATGTCCCACACTGAGCACAGTGGGTGTAGGTGTCTCACACCTGTGGGCTGACTTCAAGCTCATCAAATAGTCCTTTTGCCAGCTGTTCCAAAAACTGGTCAAAAGTCTCTGTCGGTATCTCCATCGCCGTCCCATATCCTCTGTGCTTGGTGATGAGAGGTGAGTGAGGCACAGTTTTTGGTGGTCAGCCTTGTCCCGACCAAGAAGTGAGAGGGTGTGAGAGGCTGAGGTTCTGATGCTTCACTGTGTACATAAGAAAGAGGTCTAGAATTCAGTACAGCTTCCACCTCTGCCAGAACAGTTGCTATTTCTTCAAAGCTTAGTAAAGCTTTGCCCAGAACTTTTTTAAACTTGTCTTCACAGATCTCACAAGTCTCTCCCAGAAGCCTCCCCACCACGCAGCTCACTCTGCTATATACGTCCAGGTGATCCCCTTGTCGGCAAAAACCCTTGTGAGCTCGGAGTCCTTTAAGGATTTCCACAGTTTTTTGAGGTCTGCCCTTTTTAATGTCCTGGCATTGTTTGAGTAAATGACTCTACACAGTCCACGCCTTGTGATAAACCTCCGAAAAGCTAAGACAAAACTTCCAGTGCTGAGATCAGAGACCAGCTCTAAATGTACTGCTCTGGTGGCAGCACGAGTTAAAACAGCTATGTAGGCTTTCTTCGATTCAGAACATGACTTGACATACAGTGGCCTGCAAAGTGTACACCAGTAACTTCAAAAGGTTGAGACTCAGTCACTCTTTCTCTTGGTAATGGAGCTGTGATCTGTTGTGCTGGCTTTAGCCTGAGTCTCCTGCAGATGAAACACTGATATCAGCTGCTTGATCAACTGTCTCCCTCTTAAAATCCAGTACCCCTCTCTCACCTGGACTACTGTGTCCCTGACTCCAGAGTGCATCACCTTCTCATGAACTAACAGCTCAGAAAATCTATGATTTGTAGGTAGCACATACGGATGTTGCTCTCTGAAACTAAGATCCGAGTGCTGTAGTCTTCCACCTACACACACAAGACCATTTTCATCTAAGAAAGGTTTCAGCTCCGTATCTTTGAATCTTTGTGAACATGATGTCCTACTTTCAGCGGATCGTTTTCTTGCCTGAAACTTTGCTCCTGAGCCAACTTCATCCAATACTGTTCAGCTACATGAAGTTCCTCAGATGTTAGCTCTCCCAACTTCTTTTGGCTAGAACGAGCATTAGCAACAAATCTTTTCACCCACGCTCTCAGCACCGTCTTTAAACTACCATCTTTCTCCAGATCTCATAGTGGCTGGATTTGCTCGGTGCTTGCCAGCTGTTTGAAACGTAGGCCTGACTTCATCATGTGTAACACGGTCCATGTCAGTGTTCTCTGCTGTGTCATTTGTGGGGTCCTTTCCACCAAGGTTATAATAGTTTTGGATTTTTCATTAGTTTTAGTTTTTATTTCGTTTTGACTTTTTATTTTAAAATTCAGTTAGTTTTAATTAGTTTTTACAGCAAATTTTCTAGTTTTTATTAGTTTTCGTTTTTTTAAAAAATGCTTAGTTTTAGTTTTTTGTTTGTTTTTTCTAAATTAGAGTATTTGCCAGGTACAAAATTCAAAATAAGCAGAATAAGCAGTGTATAATAAAAACTTAAGATACTATTTTTAAAAACTGTATCAGGAGGAAACATGAACAGCCAACGACAAATCAAAGACAACAGCCCATAAGACAGCAGCCTTAAGTAAAAAAATGTGTGCAATGCTGCTTCTGAGATAGTGTGCTCGGTAAAAATCACCATACTAAACACACACATCAACATAACATGAATCCATTTCACAGTCCCTGGCAGCCAGGCGTCTAAAGGAGCTCAATCTGACTCATCATGAACCTCAACAACCCAACAAACATTAGACCAGAGCTTTAATGCATTCAGATGAAACAATTCATAATTAACTACATAAAGAATTGAACTAAAGGTGCAGCAGCTTTAGTACAAATCACTGCAGCTGGTTAACAGAACCTCACATGTTACACTGGACATGATAAAGTAGTGGATATTTTACACACTGAAAGTGAACGTTTCTGGTAGAACACAGAGCCAGCAGCTGGTTAAGATACTGATGGATCAGCTGGATGATGATGAGCTTTTCTTTTCCTTTCAGAATTAAAAGTTTAGTCTCCCAGAAAGACCAGAAGAAACTCATCCATGCATTCATCTCCAGTAGGCTGGATTACTGTAATGGTCTTTTAACAGGACTTCCTAAAAAGAGCATTAAACATCTGCAGCTCATCCAGAACGCTGCTGCTAGAGTTTTAACCAGGACTAAGAGATCTGAACACATCACACCAGTTTTGAAATCTTTACACTGGTTTCCAGTTTAAACTGGTTTCCAGTCAGTCACAGAGTAGATTTTAAAACCCTTCTGCTTGTTTACAAATCCCAGAATGGTTTAGGCCCAGAATCCATCTGTTATATGTTCAGAGAATATAAACCTAGCAGAGCTCTTAGATCCAAAGACTCTGGTCAACTAGTCCAGACCAGAGTCCAGACCAGAGACCAGACCAGAGACCAGACCAGAGTCCAGACCAGGGTCCAGACCAGAGTCCAGACCAGAGTCCAAACCAGAGACCAGACCAGAGACCAGACCAGAGTCCAGACCTGGGTCCAAACAAGAGTCCAGACCAGAGTCCAGACCAGAGTCCAGACCAGAGTCCAGACCAGAGACCAGACCAGAGTCCAGACCTGGGTCCAAACAAGAGTCCAGACCAGAGTCCAGACCAGAGTCTAGACCAGAGTCCAGACCAGAGACCAGACCAGAGTCCAGACCTGGGTCCAAACAAGAGACCAGACCAGAGTCCAGACCAGGGTCCAGACCAGAGTCCAGACCAGAGTCCAGACCAGAGACCAGACCAGAGTCCAGACCTGGGTCCAAACAAGAGTCCAGACCAGAGTCCAGACCAGAGTCCAGACCAGAGACCAGACCAGAGTCCAGACCTGGGTCCAAACAAGAGTCCAGACCAGAGTCCAGACCAGAGTCTAGACCAGAGTCCAGACTAAACATGGAGAAGCAGCATTTAGCTGTTATGCTGCAAACAAATGGAACAAACTGCCAGTGGAGATTAAACTTTCCCAAACGTAGACATTTTTAAATCCAGGTTAAAAACATTTCTTTTCTCATGTGTATGCATGAAATCTGCACGTTAACTTTTTAACTTATCTTACTTTTAATCATTTTAATGTAATTTATGATTTTATTGTGATTATGTGTTGATGCTTTTTATTATTTCTTAATATCTGTAATGTTTTTGTTTTATGTAAAGCACTTTGAATTGTCCTGTACGTTAAATGTGTTATAAAAATTAACTGCCTTGTCGTCTATAGGCACGTTGACAAGTGACGTCACGCCCACGTGCTCATTGACCCAGTTTCTAGTTGGAGGGCAAAAAGCTGGTGCCCTCCACTGTTAGAAGACGTGAAGTTGACAGCAAGTTATGTTAAATCTAAATCTCGCCCTGAAATATTATTAAATCAGTGTGGTTAACACGTGTAGCGCTGTAGGCTGCACAAATAGACGAAAGAAGGACAGTCATGTAAAATTTCATAGGTTTCCAGCGGATGTAAAACGCAGAAAGCAGTGGATAACAGCCATGAGGAGAATGCGCTGGATATGAATTCTTACTCTGCTTTGCATGTGCAGTGGGCAGACACTACGTGACCTTTTAATTTGTCCAAGCAGATCCACACCTGATGCTTCCGTTTCTTGTCGGTTATCTTCTGCGATGGCATTACGGCACACTTTAAGAAACACACTACATTCATGTGTTCATTGCTGTGGTACAATATCTGCCCCACATGTCCAGACACAAAGACGTTATAGCCATCTAGTGACTTGTATGCCTTCATCGCCTCTGCTGTATAAATTCCTGGCATGTTAATGAGGTAGTTGTAGATATCGCCAAACTGAACTGGCGGTCATTTCTGAGGACTGTCAACCCATTGATCGTCAGCTATTTTAAATGGGTCTGTAAGCTTTTCGCTAAATACAGTTAGCTTTGCACTGTACCTGTCGCGATCATCTGCACAAAGATGATCTAAACTAGTAATACCTAAATCTTTAGTTTTCATTATGTGAACAGATTTGGTCAAAATGACGACATACTTGTACACTACAATGTTTTGGTCATCACGAAAGCAGAGCTTTTTGCCCTCCAGCGTAGTGCGCATGCGCGGGATTACCGGACGTAAATAATAACATTCAACGTGCGTATACTAAACGTACATAACCTGCTGTCCAACATTGTAAACAAAAACGAATTTAAGCCACTCAAATTCAGCTTTTCAAGATTTTGTGTGCGACTGAGTGTGTAGGTCTGTTTGTGTGTGTGTATGCATGCGTGTGAGACTGTGTGTGTGTGTAACTGTGTGTGTGTGTGATTCATGTTCCCCCCCATGCTGCTCGGCCTGGCTGAAGCTTATCTTTCTAGGGAGGGGGGCAGAGAGGCTACCTGGTCCAGGGATTCCTGGTTAACCTTCTCGTGCAGCTTTTTAAATGGATTTTCAGATTTGTGGTTTTTCCTCCTACATATTGAACCACCTGCTTCTTCTACAAGGTACTTTATCTTTGACATGGTCATTACGAAAGAAATCCCAAACAGGACTCTCCTCGCTTTCTCCTAACTTTCTCCGTAGCATCACGCTAGCCGGCGTGCGGACACGCTGTTGACACGTGACGTCATGGCCGTACGACGCACACACCTGGCGTAAATCCGGCAGAGCGAAGTAAACAGATTTCATATCAACCCTGAGGCCTTATGTATGAAATAAATTTACAAAAAACGAAAACGAAGGACATTTTTGCTAAAATTTTAGTTAATTTTCAGTTCGTTTTGTAAACACACAATACAGTTTCAGCTAGTTCACCTAACAAGAATGTTTTTTTTTATTTTAGTTTTCGGTTTTTCGTTAGTTTTCGTTAACTATACGCTTTCGATGAGGGATGCTACACTCTGACCTCTGGTAGGTAAATCTGCTGGGTTGGTTTTACCACTGCAGTCAGACCATGACTCTGGATTGGTGAGAGTTTGTATTTCACTTACTCTATTTGCCACAAATGGCTTCCACCTTTGTGCTGTGCGACTCACACAGTGAAAAACAATTGTTGAGTCTGTCCACATGTTTAGTTGATTTTTCTCCAGGATTAAAGGCTTGAGAAGGTTGTTCCCTAACCTTGCTCCAATCAGTGCACCCATAAGCTCCAGACGTGGTAAGGTCATTTTTTTAGTGGTGCAATCTTTGACTTGGATGCCACAAAACTAGTAACAACCTCGTCTTCCTTGTTCTGTCCTTGCAGATAAGCAACAGCACTGCATGCTTTTTCACTGGCATCGCAGAAGACGTGCAGTTTTCTGCCATCTGAATTCTGCTGGATCTCAATTTGATACCATCTTGGAATGACCACTTAGTGGAGCTGTGACAGTTCTCTACACCACTGATCCCACCTTTCAGCCAGGTCTGGAGGTAGCTGCTCATTCCAGCCCACTCCCCTTTCCCACAGTTCTTGAAACAAACACTTTACTCGTATAGTGAAGGGGGTGAGAAAGCCAATAGGGTCAAAGATAGGAGCAGAAATCTGTAGTACACTTTTCTTTGTGTTTTCCTTAAACCTTAAAAGGTTAAGCAGTCCATTCAGATCAAACACAAAGTCATCAGTGTCAAATTTCCACACCAATCCCAACATTTTCAGTGGACCTCCAGCAGTCTTTGCTTCTTTTGTGGACTCCATTCCACATTCTGTCCACTTCGTTCTCAAATCTGGTGAGTTTGTTGCCCATTTGCACAAATCCATGCCAGCATCGTGCAGAATCTCCTTTGCAGCTGTGGTGATGGAAAGGGATTCTGTTACACCAGGAGAGCTTGAGATAAAATCATCCACATAAAGGGACTCTTTCAGAGTCTCCGTTATCTCTGGCCTATCCATCTCATACTGCTTGATGTGTTTTCTTACTGTTGCGGCTAACAGGAATGGGCTGGGGGACACTCCAAACACCACTCTGTTCATTCTCAGTATGCGCAATTTATTTTCACGGTCTTTGGTTGGAGGTCGCCTTAGCAACAGAAAACGAACGGCATCTCTGTCTCTCTCTTCTAAAGCTAAGAAAGCCTTTGTGATGTCTGCAGTGAAAGCTTGACTGTGCTGTGATTGGCTGGTTACTTCACCATGTCTACATGACTGTGTGCTGTGATTGGCTGGTTACTTCACCATGTCTACATGACTGTGTGCTGTGATTGGCTGGTTACTTCACCATGTCTGCATGACGACGTGCTGTGATTGGCTGGTTACTTCACCATGTCTACATGACGACGTGCTGTGATTGGCTGGTTACTTCACCATGTCTACATGACTGTGTGCTGTGATCATGGATGTATTATAAGAACTGGATAACGGACTGAAAATGGCGGCCCATTCATTTCTATGGAAGTTGCTCACCCAGCGCATACGCCGAAAAAGTTCTCAGGCTTCCGGGTTACTTCCGCATATTGGGCCCATAGAGCATGCGCAGTAGTGTCACCTCCCATCATGCTTCACGTCACTGCGAACGAGCAATGCGCAGCCCAGTGACCTGATCCAGCGACGCGCGGTCACGACATTAATCTGCAGTATGAGAGCTGTACAAACTCAGATGATGATTTTCTACGGCACACGATCGGACCTCGATGTAAAGTAATGATATAATATACGTGGAAAAAGTTGTGTAGTAATTGTTAAAATGATGGTTTGTTTTAATCTGATGAATTTCTATATGGGATTCGTAATAGCCCAATATAAGTCAGTCTATATTGTATATTTGTATAATCCCGTGTCAAATTTTCACGATGACTTACAATTCCTACCTTTATTCATGAATAATTTCAGGCACATCTTTTGTAATAAATGTTAGAAGTCCTTGTTAATGCATTATTTCATTGTGCTACCCATGCATATTCTCTTTATTTTTCTGCTATTCCCTGGATGACACCAAGATTATCAATTGCGTCTCTTAAAATGTTCCTTTCTTGTGTTTTGCCGGATTCCACTTTGTTAAATGCTGCAGTTTTTTAATTGACAAAGAAAAAAAAACTTTGTTTAAACTGAGGACTATGTTAAGGAAAACTAGGCCACTTGGGTTATCACCATTCTATATTTATTATGTAGTTATGTATTTTATGTATCGTGATTTCCGTTAGGGATTGAAAATGGTTTTGTAGGCTATTTTACCTAACTTGGCGACATTGTGTCGCTGTCATGAAATGGCTCAACACTCCCAAAATATTTAACTGTATATGTATAACAAAATATCACTGACAGCGATGCGTCAAGACTGTTATTCATATTTTATTTGAACTAACGAAAATAGAATAGCAGCTCATAAGACAAAATATTTTAATTAAAAAAAATTCTATTGCCCTCTGGGTGAACAGTGTGATTAAACTACTTAACAAAAAGTGAACTAATGTGAACCAAAATATAAGAAATTAACAAATAAAAAAAAAAGCCACCCTCACTTTCCCCGATCTATTCATGGGCTGAATCTCTCTTTACATAAAATAAACCAGTAAAACGCACTATCAGGTGGTTTAAACAGGTGGTCGTAACTACAACCTAGAGCTAATTAGGATTTAGGTCACAATACGTTTAAAAACAGGAACTATCATGCATGTAATATCAAACATTAAGAATACAAATGTATTAAGTTACTCGATATCAGAAAAAAGAAACTTAACTTTAACTTAACTTTTACGAACAGCTTTCCCATCATATTGAAGTCAACAGCCGTCCTCCTCGCTCCCGACACAGCATGACCGCGCTTCGGCAGTGCATGTACACAGCCGTGACGTCACCGGAGAAATAGAGACTTTTCTGTGGCTTTTATGGCCTTTTGAAAAATAATTGACGGATTAAATGTCCATGAATTAAAAATATTGAATAGAAAGATTAGTAATTAGCTGTGTTTAAAGCTGAAGACGTCCTGTCAACAGTTTTACAGCCGTGTCTTTTACCATTGTGGCCTATGGGAAAAATGCTTTTTGGGCCCCATGGGATTTTTTGTTGCAGTACCACGAGTGGCCACTGGGAAAAATCGGCGTGCCGCCATTGTTCAGTCCGTTATCCAGTTCTTATAATACATCCATGGCTGTGATTGGCTGGTTACTTCACCATGTCTACATGACTGTGTGCTGTGATTGGCTGGTTACTTCACCATGTCTACATGACTGTGTGCTGTGATTGGCTGGTTACTTCACCATGTCTACATGACTGTGTGCTGTGATTGGCTGGTTACTTCACCATGTCTGCATGACTGTGTGCTGTGATTGGCTGGTTACTTCACCATGTCTGCATGACTGTGTGCTGTGATTGGCTGGTTACTTCACCATGTCTGCATGAGGACGTGCTGTGATTGGCTGGTTACTTCACCATGTCTGCATGACTACGTGCTGTGATTGGCTGGTTACTTCACCATGTCTACATGACTGTGTGCTGTGATTGGCTGGTTACTTCACCATGTCTGCATGACTACGTGCTGTGATTGGCTGGTTACTTCACCATGTCTACATGACTACGTGCTGTGATTGGGCTGGTTAGATATTTATGATAACAGGAAGTAGACAATTTTGACAGAGTTGGGAGTAACGCGTACAAAGTAAAGTAGCAATATTACTTTTTTGGGTAACGAAGTAAAGTAGTAGGTTACGCTTAAAATATTGGTAACAAAATTACTTTACTGGACTACAGTAACGTGTTTTTTGCGTTACTTGAGCCATGTCTGCCTGTGTGTAAAGTCCTGATCTGCTGCTGCCTGTGTGTGTGCTTGCCTGGGCACGTTGCCATAGAGATCGATTTGTGTGATGTAGCTGATTGTTGCGCCAACTAAAGAGAAAGAAAAGCTTTCTCTGGAGAGTCGGAGATACGGGCTGGAGTAACTACCCAAGCACAGGAAGTAGAACAGGTGGAGCTGATAAAGAGGACGGTGGGTGTAGATTTATTTTTAATCTTTAATCCCAGTAAACTGGAGGGTTTAAGTAGTATTTAGAAGTTCCAGACCTCTAATGGTTCTCTTTGAAACAATGAAGACTGGAAGAAAAAGTCATTTAAACATAATTTTCACATGTAGACTCCACCCGTCTCCGTCCATCCACGGTTGTGAGCACGAGATCCGTCTGCTTTTCATCCACCTCCAGGGCCCAGGAGCCTCTCATTGAGAGAGAAAATTAGTTTACCTCCAATTAGCATATTACTCCAATTAGCCTGCGCCTAATTATCACTGAGGTCTAATGAACAAAGTCTAATTAGAAATTAATCATCTTTTTTTACTTTTGGTATTCAGATGACCTTCAGGCATTAATACAGGATAAGACAGACTAAAAAATAAACCATTCCTAGTTTCAATGCTACAGAGTTTTATGACTACTAAAGCTAAATTTAATAATAATAATAAAAAGCACCAATTATCAGGTTAATATGTTTAGCTGGATGCTGGGAGAAGCTGCGAGATCCTGTTTCTAGCTGACAGAAAGCGGCTTTTTGATGATCTGAGCAGGTAATTAGATGCTAATTGAAAAACGGTACGGTGTCTGAGAGGATGCTGACAGCTTCATTAGAGGCGGCTGCAGAGGCTGATGGCCGAACAAAACACAGACCGTGTCAACTTAATTTTAACCTCTCAGCTGGCAGCTTCCTTATCATCTCGGAGCATGGGAGTTCAGACAGCACTTAAATGCCCCGCAGCACAACTGGCCTCCAGTGAATGAGACAGTGGGATGGAGGAATGGTGATCTGCAGTCCTGAGGTGTGTTTACCTGTGCAGTCATTTTGTGTGAAGCAGCTTTAAAAAGAAGAATAAAGTCTTTAACCAGAAAGGTGGTCTAAACCAGGGGTTCTTAACCTTTTTTTTATGCTGCCCAGTGTTTCCAGTACAAACTGGTTCACGGCCCATTCAAATATGAACTCTGTACTGGTTTAACTGATGTCACTTTTGGATTAATTTGTGTTCGATGAATACATGGGCGGCAGTGGCACAGGTGGAAGAGCGAGTCGTCAGTCTGGGGCAGCTACCATCACCAGGTATGAATGAATAATGGATACAAAGGGAAGCGATATATAAATCTAATCCATTACTATTAAACCAGATCTACTCACAGCTTAACAGCTAAAACCTTGTAAAATATGACATGATAAAAAAGATCTAAAAAATACGACATGGTCCAATGACATCATCAGAAAGACATTTCTGTGTGACATGTATGTATAACTGTACATACAACAAGACGCCCAGCAGGCTGATAGTTCATGGAATAACCAGGCTCCTGCAAAAAACCTTTAAAAGTCAGGATCATAAACACAAAATCGACTAAATCTGATATTTTACTAAAGGAAGAAACTGATGGAAAAAGATGGAAATGTGATCAATAAAATGAGGAAGTGATAAAAAATCTAGAAGCACTCAGAGAGCAGACCTCCACCAAGCCACAGGGTCACTGAGAAAACCAACAGCTCACCCCCTACATTACAACTTTCTGGATCTGGTGATCCAGAATATCAACATGATCCAGGTCAAACAATGTTGGATTATCTACCAGGATGTCACCTTAAAGGAAATAATCCTCCAAACATTCCTGGATCCAGACGGTGATCCGGATCACCCCCAGAACATGGTCACTTGTTCCTTATTCTGGAAAATGTAATCAAACTCCATCCGTAACTTTTTGAGTAATGTTGCTAACAGACACTGCTGGAAACATCCGCCTCGGCAGAAACGGTTCAAATCAAATAAACTGTAGATAAATTAATAACTTAAATAGATGTTTAAATGGAAAACATTTAAGTAAAGTATTTATTTTCTAGAGTCCAGACATGACGGATGTTTTCTGCATCTGTAGCTCATTTTCTTCCAGTACCTTCCGTCCAGTGTTGGCTGTCTGGTTTCTAGATGTTCCTTTGGTGTTTAAGGCTTCAGAGCATCGGTGATGAATAGAGTTAGCTAATGTTAGCTAGCATAACGTTAGCTAGCATCAGCTAACTCTCCATACCGACCTCTTGGCTCTGCCTTGTTAGCTTGTTAGCATACTTAATGAATTTAATTATTCTAGTGCAGTATATGCAATATTTTACCTTTAAGGGGATATATATATATATATATATATATATATATATATATGTATGTATGTATGTATGTATATATATATTAGTGCTGGGCAACGTTTTGAATTTTTAAGCACCAATAATCTCATGAAATTCTGCGATTAATCGTGATTAATCACATTGTTACCAAAAAAATGTCCTTTTCCTCTAGAAGCAGACCTGCTGCTATATGAAGAAAATGCAGTAAATTTTGCTTTACAAACACTAAATCAGGGGTGTTCAACTTGCGGCTCCAGAGCAGCAAGTGGCCCTCTGGACCTTCTACAATGGCTCTTAATACACGGCTAAACATGCTAAAAACTAACTCATGTTTTTAAACACAGATATAATAACAAATGCAAATTGTCCCATGGAATATTTGTATTGAATATCCAAAACACCTGCATCTTCAAATGAGTTTTATTTAGCTGGCTGAGGGAAAAATGGCTCTTTGAACCAGAAAGGTTGCAGACCCCTGCACTAGAGGGTTAAACTGAGATGGACGAGTTTGTATCAGGCCCTGAATCACATTAAAACTCATACTATCAGGAATCCAGAGGACTGGTACGTTGCACATCCACTCCAACATCCCAGTGCTGAACAGTGCTTTCTACATGAAAGCTCTTGTTAACCCCCCCAGGAAGGTTAAAGCTCCCACGCCTTCCCTTGTTAATCTGATGCCTTCCTTCTCTGTCTCGTCCTGAAATGTTTTCACACTTTGTTCTCAGTCTGAACTCAGAATTCAACCTAAAATCAGTTTGTTGCCTCTCCAGCCCCCTTCCCTTTTCATCCTCCTCATTCCGTGTCAGAAGGCAAACCCACATCATTTCCCATCTCTCCTGAGCTTCTTTCCTTTTACTACCCATTCTGTAACCAGACCTGGAAACGGTGCAGTAAAAACTGATCTAATCCGGACATCCGGGAGCCATCCTCCTCCGTCCACCGTGTCCACCGTGTCAGCGCTGTGAAAAACATGAAGCTCGCCGATGTTTGAGCACCAAATATCACTGAGAACACACAACCTGCAGAAAAATTTATTCTAATTATGGTAATTTATTATTATTTATTATTATTATTATTATTATTATAATAATAAATAAATGTGACATTATTAGGAAAATTAGCCTCTGCATTTCTCATCTGTGGTTCATATCTTATCTCTATCAGAGAGCAGTGGGGGCCATTTTTCGGTGCTGGGGGGCAGTAGGTGGGTATGGGGGCCTCAGTCAGGGGCCCTAAGTGTTCCTCCTGTATTGGCATTTATTTAGTGCCAGTATGAAAATAATTATAAATAAATAAACTGTAAATTATAACAAGGTTTGAAAGTAAACGCTGGTTCCCAATGGAAGGCCTGACATGTAAATGGCCCACGGCGAAGGTTCAGGTCTCTGCTACTGGATTTAATGTCATGAAGGCAGAACTTGGAGAGACTGATTTCCACTGAGGTAGAAGGTGATTTGAAGAACTTCTGGATTTGAGCATAAATGCTGTGAAACCAGTAACTCAGAGGCATCTAGAGCTTTAGCTTAATATCTGAACCGAACAGAAAAACAACTTACAGAAAGTTTCTGAGAGGAAATCTAAGCTACAGACACAAGAGTAGAAACTTTGCCTGGTAAATCTTTCTCTACCATCCCCCTATCCACCCATCCTCTCATCCTGCCTTTAGCTCCTCTGGTTACTTGTTTGTATGTGGCCGAGCTTTAATCCATCTATGTGCCTCTCCAGGCCTGCATCCATCCATTCCTGCCTCTGGCCTTCCATTTCTCTCCACCTGCTGCAGGAACTACACATTTTTATCACCTGCTCTGGGCAGAAATCATCCTCAGAACTTCAGAAAATGTGACGAGTTCAACTCGTCCACTAGTAGAAAACAAGATCTGAAGGACTGTCAGAGCATTGTCTCCATAGCAACAAGGCATGTTGGCCCTCACAGGAAAACCGTATGTGAACCGCATGTGCTAACATGAGCTAACATGAGCTAACAT
Organism: Melanotaenia boesemani; assembly: GCF_017639745.1. Classification (NCBI taxonomy): domain Eukaryota; kingdom Metazoa; phylum Chordata; class Actinopteri; order Atheriniformes; family Melanotaeniidae; genus Melanotaenia; species Melanotaenia boesemani. The sequence goes on along the minus strand of NC_055688.1, from coordinate 37,809,539 downwards.
GCGCTAACATGAGCTAACATGCGCTAACATGAGCTAACATGAGCTAACATGCGCTAACATGAGCTAACATGAGCTAACATGAGCTAACATGCGCTAACATGAGCTAACATGCGCTAACATGAGCTAACATGAGCTAACATGAGCTAACATGTGCTAACATGAGCTAACATGAGCTAACATGCGCTAACATGAGCTAACATGAGCTAACATGAGCTAACATGCGCTAACATGCGCTAACATGAGCTAACATGCGCTAACATGAGCTAACATGAGCTAACATGCGCTAACATGCGCTAACATGAGCTAACATGAGCTAACATGCGGTAACATGCGCTAACATGAGCTAACATGAGCTAACATGAGCTAACATGCGCTAACATGAGCTAACATGAGCTAACATGTGCTAACATGAGCTAACATGAGCTAACATGAGCTAACATGCGCTAACATGAGCTAACATGAGCTAACATGAGCTAACATGTGCTAACATCAGCTAACATGAGCTAACATGAGCTAACATGTGCTAACATGTGCTAACATGAGCTAACATGTGCTAACATGAGCTAACATATGCTAACATGAGCTAACATGCGCTAACATGAGCTAACATGAGCTAACATGCGCTAACATGAGCTAACATGTGCTAACATGCGCTAACATGAGCTAACATGCGCTAACATGAGCTAACATGAGCTAACATGAGCTAACATGTGCTAACATGCGCTAACATGAGCTAACATGCGCTAACATGAGCTAACATGAGCTAACATGTGGTTTTGGAACATTTTAGAGGGATCCACATGTGAAACGTGGTTGACAGAGGCGGTTTACAGGATTTTCATGTGTATTTTCTGTAGGGGGAGTCCAGTGAAGAGAAGAGGTGCAGTGGGTTCATATTTCAGCTTTAATGGTTCTTCTGTTGTTACTGGGCTGAAACCACTGAGCACCAGTTTAACTCCTGATGCTGGTTGTTTTAAATGACCAATAAACCGTTTTTAGATTTTATTTATTTAATTCATTAATAAGTATGTTTTATCTATTTATTAATATTGGATTTTCTTTTCATATTATTTATTACTTATTTGTTTTTAGTTATTTAAAAAAAAACATTTAATAAATATTTAACTGTAATTTATTTTATTTCAGTTTTTTTCTTTTTATGTTATTCTTACTTTTTATTTTATTTGTTACTTTTTTCATTTATTTATTTATTTTTTTCTGGATTTATTGGTGTCTAAATCCAGGCTTTAGGGGGTAAAGGCTTTTCTTTCATTGCTTGGTAAAAAGTAGAGTATGACCAGAAATTTCAATCTGATAAATAAAGCTGAGCTATGAATGATTAACAATAAAAACATAAAGTGCTTTAACACAGATGTAAACTGTGACACAATAAACCGGTTTTACAACAAACCCAGAAAACCCAGCCAACCGGTTTAAATAAAACCTGAACGGCTTAATGTTCAGTTTCCAAACCCTGATGTATTTAGAGAAACATTAACTGAAGTCGACTCGAGTAATTGATTATAAGCAATGCTACTAGTCTGAAGTAAGCTAGCAAGTTAACACTGCTCTAACAACAGTAACTGAGATCCAGAAACTATTTACCGGGTAGGCCCACCCCCCTCCCTCACAGAGGATGGGTAGGCCTGCACCCCTCCCTCACAGAGGATGGGTAGGCAACCAGCAGTGAAGCAACCATGGAACCAGAAAAAATGCCTCAATCATTGAGCTACAACACACTAGAATCTAGAAGTTTTTTTGTACCTGGGCTTCCTTCTTTGGAGGGTTTTGTGGTCCTCATTTAACATTTTATACAAACTACATAAAAGCAAGTTGTAGTCTGCAGAGGTGGAATGGGAGGGATAAACGCATTTATATGGGTGTTTTTGTTTGTTTTACATCATTTCGAATGGCTCTTTAAACAGTCAAACTGAAATGCTGACTTTACCTACAGTGTTTTCAATATTTGTCAGAAAACGGTGGTGTTCCACATCTCCTGCCTGATGCATTAATTCTGCATACCTCAACAAAAGAGGCTCCTTTCTGCCAATTAAAAGCACATTAGCCTAATCACCCAGTAAAACTACTCATTCATTATTTCTCCCTTTGTAGATTTTATCGGTGCATTTCATCAGAGAAATGGCTGCACTTCACTGTGAGGGCCCTGTAAGTCATTAGTGCTTCTGCTTTAACGCAGCTAAAAATGTGTTGACAAATGAACTCATGCATGATGATAAATTCACTTTATATGCAACCAAGGCCTTGTTTTTCTGTTGAGGTGGTTATTTTGGGTGGAGTATATGAAGTTTACAGTAAGTCTATTGTCAGCAGGGCAGATAATAGGTTTTTAGCTTTATCAGTGTGTGTGTTCATGTAAATGAGAAAGAGATATAGCTGCCTTCAGTGGGATTCATGGCAGTATGGTTGCATCTTTCTGGGGAACTCTCACGCCTTGAAGTGAGAAGTGAGTCACTCAGAAGTTTCACAAAGTCAACAGCATGCTGCCTCTGTCGTGATGTCACTCACAAGTCACATGCTGATTGGTTAAAAGCTAAGAAAGACAAGAGAGTGCTTTGTACATCACATTTCATGTAAAAGACATCTAAAGCTAGCTTTACGTAAAAGATGAAAAGCACTGCAGCTAGGTGCAAAAGAAACATTAGAACCAGGAGAATTTCAGAGAGAAATCGAATAACAACAAAGCAAAATATCAGAAACCTGCACTTCCTGATCTAAAGTTATTTTAAGGCATCAACATCATGATTCTGTAAATTTTATTCGCTTACAATATTAAGAAAAACAAATCACCACAAGACCAGGGTACTAGACTCGGTACGATACGGGACTCGGTTCAGTTGGGGGTCAGGATAGTCCGCTAGACTAGGTATGATACGATACGAGCAGTACCACCAGAAACCATGGGGGCAGTGCTGAGCAGCATGGCTGACATGCAATGAGCAAAAGGAGTAGAGAAGAAGAAGAAAAATCTGCTGTCCTGCACATTTTCCAATGTTTCCTGCTTCAACACACCTGACTCAAATGAAATGGATCCAACAGCCTGTTAAGTTTTGCACGATGACTCATCAATTTGAGTCAGCTGATTCTGGAGCAGGGACACATCAAAAACCTGCAGGATTGTGGCCCTTGAGGACCGGAGCTGGGCACCCTTGCCATAAGTATTTAACCTTTAAAACTCACAGTCTTTCATTTATTTATTTATTTATTTTACTATTTTTGGTCCTTCTGGTCTGTTTATATATATAGAAGCCTCATCTATCTATCTATCTATCTATCTATCTATCTATCTATCTATCTATCTATCGATCTATCTATCTATCTATCTATCTATCTATCTATCTATCTATCTATCTATCTATCCATCCATCCATCCATCCATCCATCTATCATCTATCTATCTATCTATCTATCTATCTATCTATCTATCTATCTATCTATCTATCTATCTATCTATCTATCTATCTATCTACCCATCCATCCATCCATCCATCCATCCATCCATCTATCTATCTATCTTATGATTTAACTCTTTAATGCTGCATGTATCATATTTGACAGTTCCTGAGAACTTTTGCATCACTTTGTGGTAAAAACTTTGCTCAAAACCCTGTTAAACACAGACTGATATGTGTTTTCTGCCCCCTGGTGGCCACCTTTTACACTACAGTAATTTTGACATTTTACAGGATAATAAACAGTAAATATACAATAATTAATATTTTAATTAAGTTAATTATTGGTAAAAGACTAATCAGACTTTAAATTTAAAAATGTGAAATTTAGTATTTGATTATTTACATGTAGTTATCTATTAATAATGTTTATTATCATTAATATGCTGTCATGGTGCTGCATGCGGCCTCCCGCCGACCATGTCTTCTTCTCTGCTCCAAGGCTGGACCACATGGTTTATAGGCGGAGTGATTTTTTATTATTATCTGTCAAAGCAGTGGAACTCATTTAGTCCATTAACAATCCCCCACACGGGTGCTAGAAACCATGCTGTGGACCGGGAGCTTTATATCCTGGTTGTTTAACTTCCAGGCTGAATTTGGTTAAACTGATTTACACTCTAATGGTTTGCAGCATGGTTAACCATGACCATGGACTACGGTACTAATCTGCACTTATGAAAGGAAGGAGGCTGAAGGATCCTCCGTGAAGATAGATCATGTTAAACGGGATTCATGTCTACTGAGAATTAATTAAATGTGTGACTCAGTTCATGTAATACCGACATTATTAGTGGTAGAAGTATGCTGATGAGCAAAGCAGATTATTTATATCTCAGTCAACTAAAAGCCCGGAGCTGCTTGACTCATAGATAAGAGACAGAAAGTGGGACTTGTCATCTCTTCGGTGCTCTAAGACATTGTCCCTTAGAATAAGTATTTAATTTAAAAACTAAAAATAAATGTAAATGTTGGAACATCAGTTCATAAACAACAAAAAAGGTTAGTCCTAAAATCATCATTTTGGCCTGTCCTCTAGTCTGTCCTCTGGCCTGTCCTCTGGCCTGTCTTCTGGTCTGTCCTCTGGCCTGTCTTCTGGTGTGTCCTCTGGTTTGTCCACTGGCCTGTCAGACTGGAGGGGGAGGCTTTGCAGACAGTTTTCAGGTTACAGCGTACTGCTTGGGGGGACCCTTGGAGCTTTTTTGTGCTTTTTTATGTAGTGTCGCTACTTTTAAACTTCCGTGTGGAAGGGCATCAATCTACCGATAAATCTACACCCGGGAGTTTCTTGTCTCTCTTCGGACTTCTGCAATCGGTGTTGTTCCAGTGGATATACTGGTGGAGCTGCATTAACTGGAAACAAACCCAAGCCAAAGACGGGGTGGCCTGTGACTAAAAACTCTCCGTTTAGACAACCATTGTAAACTTCCACCGCTTCCTTCAGTGCTGCTGTCTAATGTCCAGTCTGTTAGGAAGAAGATGGATGAGCTGGAGGTGTCTAAGTTTCAACACAAAGTAGAGGATATTTGTCTTTTGGCCTTTACTGAAACATGACTCAGTGAATCACACCTGGAGTCTGACTCGGAAGTGAGTCGGAAGAGGAGCATGTTTCTATAGTAACCACTGTAATAATGTTGTGATGAGAGAGAAGATCTGAACACTGATATGGGATTGTCAGCAGTTTGCCTTCCTTCCTTTTATCTGCCTCGTGAATCTCAGCAACTTCAAGGAGGAAGGAATAATTGTCCCGTGAGGGTAATTTGTTGTACAGCAAGCAGTAAAAACAATCAGTCAGTGCACAAACAACAATGAATATCTAAAAGGACTATGACATATTGCCTTTAGTGAACATCATGCGCATGCTGATGCCGCAGTAGCTGCCCAGCTGATTGCTGACGTCTCTCCCAGCTTTGATGCTATTTGTCCTGAGACACCAAAGTTTATTCCTTGAGATTTTAACTAGTGTAAATTAAATAAGACGGTGTCCAGCCACTCACAAGAATTCCACACTTGCTCTTGGTTATGGTTCAGTGGGTGGAGCCTATAAATCCCTGCAACTGCCTTCCTTTGGAGCTTCTTACCACGTCCTTCTTCTGCCTGTACACGCCGGTCTTCAGACTCCTGCAGCAGGAGGTGAAGACTGAAAAACTGGAAACTTCTCTTCTCTTGCTTTGATTGCACAGACTGGCAGTGTCTCTTTGATGCATGTGAGAACATTAATGAACCGTCTCATCATACTTTATATTCTGTGTGGATGTCATAATTTCTGTAAGAAAGACAGTCATATACCCAAATAAACCCTGGGTCACCACAGAGCTTAAATCAGCAATCAATAAAAAAAACTTTTTTTTTCAGATGAACCTCAGGAAAAGAAAACTGTAGCCAGGGAGGCCAGAAATGAAATTAGGAAGGCTAAACTAAGATATAAGGACAAAACTGAAAAACAGTATAGTGGAGGAGATCTCAGGGTGGCCTGGAAAGGCATTAAATCCATGACAATAGTGTGAACAACAATGACCTAGCAGATTCTTTTAATTCATGTTTGCCTCAGTTTGAAAGGACAGACTTTTTAACAAACATTTCCATTCTTGGTGAGTCTCCCACCCCTCTCTCACTTGGTCTTCAGACTGATCTTCTGATTACTCAGGACCAAGTCTTGAACCACTTTAAGGGAGTTAACATACGTAAAGCTGCAGGTCCTGGTCCAATTTGTGGGCACTGTGCAGTCCAGCTTAGTGAAGTCTTCTCCTCCCTCTCTCAGTTATGTGCTTCTCTTGGCCAGATCCCGACTCTGTGGAAAACATCCAGTATCAAACCAGTTCCTACAACTAGCAGACCAACAGACCTGCCTGGATTCAGGCCTGTTGCCTCAACGTCTCTTGTCATGAAAACTTTGAGAAGATCATTTGCGATGGAATTGTTTCTTCAACTGCCTGCAAATTGGATCCTTTACAGTTTGCGTACCAGGCAGGAAAAAGTGTGGATGATGATAAGATTATTATTTTGGACAGAGTGTACTGGCATCTGAAACTCTCGTGTCTCACGCTAGACTTTTATTGGCTGATTTTTCTTCAGCTTTTAACAAGATGCAGCCTCACATGCTAATCCAGTGATTTGCTTCAGATTTTAAACTTCCAACTCAATCTCATCGTTAATCTTAAATTTTTGAACGGAACAAATTCAGCGTGTTTTTGTGAATGGGCATTTGTCCACAAACATCATCTGGAATACTGGACCCCTCAGGGCTGAACGCTCTCCCTTACTTTTTATTTTGTACACAGACAGCTGCAGGCGTCCCAGAAAGGAAGCCATCTTGTCAAACTCTCCGATGACACCTCCCTGTTAACATGGATTCATGGGACAGAAGAGGCTCATGCTGCTGTTTGGTCAGCATTTGTTCAGTGAGGTGGCCGTAATTATCTGGACGTAAATGTTACAACAAGGAAAGAAATAATGACTGATTTCAGAAAGAGCTCTGCTCATCCAACAGCCAGCTTCATTCTCAGTGGAGAATGTGGATTCCTGCAAGTACCTGGGAACTGTGTTGGACTCAAATCTAAAGTGTGATAAAAACACAGCGGTAACTGTTAGAAAGGCTCAGCAGAGGATTCACCTGATGCAGAAGCTGAACGCTCAACGTTTCTGAAAAGATTTTTTTCTCATTTTTATTATTCTTGCATCGAGTTTTTTAACCTTTTCTGTTAGTTTCCGGTTTTGTCTGTAAGAGAAATACGTTGACTTAATTATTGGAAAACCATGAGATTATATTGAAATAAAATGGTAAAAAACTTTGGACCCAGGTTTCCCTTGCCGAGAGGTGGGTCACCGGGGCCCCCCTCTGGGGCCCGGCCTGGAAGTGGGGCACAGAGGTGAGTGCTTGGTGGTCAGGCCCTCACCCGAAAGAGTGATATGAGCCCCCCTCCCCTGTGTTCACCACCTGCAGGCCTGGGAATGCCTTGGGATCCCCCCGGATGAACTGGTGAATGTGGCTGTGGAGCGGAAGTCTGGGTTTTCCTGCTTAGGCAGCTGTCCCCTCGAGTCCGGATAAGCAGTGGAAAATGGATGTATGGATGGATGGATATATTAAAATATTGCCAACTAAACCACGGAGTTCATGAGGCCGCTTTTCAAACATAACAAAAAAAACAATAAACTTTTTGTAGTTTTCAGTGTTTATCAGGTTTAGACGTAGATGAGGAACCAAATGCAGGCAGATGTGGTAAGAGGGAGACGAATGCAGAAGAAGGTTTTGATAATAAAAAACTAACCTTACAAAACAAAACATGACAGAGGCAAGACTGTGACATGACATGGAGACTACAATGAACTGGCAGAGATTCAATGAAACCAAGAAGCAGAGAAGAACTAACAAGAAACTAGTCTTCATCCCGCCTCTTCATCGAGATCTCCCCTGACGACGGCTAATCCGGCGTCGTGTTCATCCTACCTGCACTGTGAGATCTCTCTAGCCAGTAAAAGCCAGTCTTATCTTGACTCTTGTCTTGTGTCTTGCTCTGTCTCTTTCTTTTCCTCTCTTCCTCTTGGGTTTCTCTGATGAATAATCCAGAATGGAGAGTGTGTTGATATCCAGTTGCTAGCCTGTGATGTGGTGGCGTAAAGCAAAACTCAGCTGTGACGTGCTGCTCCAGGATGGATAAATACTCATGAAGTGGTTTCTCAGCCTCAGGATGCTGCTGGACAACAACGACTCCAGTAATAAACATGAATGTCAGTGTGGCATCACAACGAGACGTCAGAGGCTTCTTCAGGTCTGCTGGAACACAGGAAGGTTCCGGAGGTCATTCCTGTAGCAGACATCCTCTAGAACAAAGCTTTATGATAGGCCCATCCAGCTTTTTGGAAGGACCTTGTGCTTCCTAATGATAAATTGCCTCGAACACAGCAAGCTGGGAAACCAGGTCTATCTAAGAGATGATTTGGATCTTCTGCTGCTTATAAACACAATCACTGCAGCTGATGAAACATCAGCATTTATTAGCTCACGATGAGGAATCAGGTTTTTTTTTTATTTAGATTAACCTGCCTGATGAGCTGTGAAAGAAAAAGAAAGAGACTGACTCTTGTTCAGCATCATGAGACCAATGTTCCAATTAAAAATATCTCTGAGGTGGATGTGAAGCAAAGTTCTGACAGGACGCTTCTTTTTATCCTCAGTTGTCTGGATAAATCAGAGTTATGTGGAACCAGGTGACTTCATATGACATTGCTTCTTGTTGTGAGGTGTTTAGATGGAATTATAGCTTCTATGTTATACTGCACCATGGAATTAAAAGCAGCCATGTGTTGCAGCATAGGCCCCATGTTAACAACCTTCCAGCTGTAAATCCCTGCTCTCTTCTCCGGCGTGGGCTTTTCCATGCATGAGAGAGGCTTTTTCTTCCGAGTCTGTCAGTGTGTGTGCTCTCTATGTTCAAAGCAGCTCCATTATAAATCTGTTCTCCAGGGTCTGTGTGCAACAGGGCGAAGCTCTGTCGCCTGACAGGCAACATACGGACTGAAAACATTCCTCCATGAAGCCTGTCACGTCTTCCCAACCAGCACTCTCTCCTGGGACCAGTAACCGTCCTGCTCCCACCCCCGCTCTCTCTCTGCCAGGATGCACGTTTATTTTCTTCTTTTTGTGCACAAAGAGTCGAGGAAACACAAAATTCTCTTTCTTGCTGATTCCCAGCTCAGCTTTGAGTAATGCATTTTAGTGGTGTCCACATCAGCACCATGATTCCTGCTAAACACTTCTGTAAACATCAGCTGAGTGAATCTACTGCAGGATTAAAAATTACCACAAGGGGGCAGAGTTTGACCACATTGGGTGTATATTGCTTCTATTTAAGATTGTTTTATTTCCCACAAAAACAATCAGATCAAATCACATCTGTTGCTTGTCAATATTTCCTCCTTTAAATTAAATTTTTAAATCATCAGGAAGATGACAATAAGACAGGCAAACTTTAGTTTTTGTTTCAGGCTTTTCTGCTGCAGACTGTTGTGCACAATAAATTCTAACTAGTCGGCTTTACTAAAATATGCAAACTTGTTGCATCAAAATAAATATGTTTCTGTTAACTTGAGTGACTGAGTACAATTAACTAGACTGGTTTTAGGTTGTAGTACTTTTACAAACCTGATAAATCTGAGTTTGGTACAAGTTCATGAGGTTGAGGAAGAAACTTATAAATTCCACTTAAATAAGAAAAAATCCCCCAAAAATCTTGTTTTTATTTCCAACCTACATGATGGTTCCAGTCCAGCCTCAGTCAGTGATGACGTGTAAATAGTAGCTGCTTCTCAGCAGGAAGTTGGTGTGGACGTGGGATGAACTAATGTCCCTGAACGCAGCAGGAAGTTGGTGTGGACGTGGGATGAACTAATGTCCCTGAACGCAGCAGGAAGTTGGTGTGGACGTGGGATGAACTAATGTCCCTGAACGCAGCAGGAAGTTGGTGTGGACGTGGGATGAACTAATGTCCCTGAATGCAGCAGGAAGTTGGTGTGGACGTGGGATGAACTAATGTCCCTGAACGCAGCAGGAAGTTGGTGTGGACGTGGGATGAACAAATGTCCCTGAACGCAGCAGGAAGTTGGTGTGGACGTGGGATGAACAAATGTCCCTGAAGGTAGCAGGAAGTTGGTGTGGACGTGGGATGAACTGATGTCCCTGAACGTTTCCGTGGTAACTAAGGAAACAGGGTTGTAGATACTAGACAAAAAAATGACTGTAGCGTGTACGTTTTCGTTCATCCAGGGGTTATTGTTTTATGAACCAGGAACAGAGCAAGCCTCAACCCCAGACTGACGATATTTACCAGCAACCTGACTTTACACTGCTCATGTCATGCTGCATCACCGCAGGATGAAGCTCACAGCTGCTGCTCAAAACCTTTTAATTTAGCTAGTAACAGAGTAATGCACCACAGGTAATGATGACTCTGTTACTTTATTTAATGAGTAATGCGTTAGAGTATTAGTTACAAAAGTAACACATTACTACCCAACACTGACTGGTGCCAATCACATGTGCTATCAATGCCACTGGCAACACAATCGCTCCCATGTTGTGTTGTTAGGCAGAACATTCTGGCCAATAGGAAGAATAGGAAGTGGAAATAAATGGACTCAGGAGGATTTCATCATATTTCTCAAGCAAACCACACCAAAGTCACCCTTGAGAAAAAGAAGTGCTGATTCTCTTGGATAATCGTTCCTCACATCTCTCTATTGCAACCAGTGCAAACTGCAAGATGGGAGGTGATGGGAGATCTCCGTGTGGGGATGACTCCCCCCCTCGGGCTCCCCGGGGTGTGTTCTATGAGTGCATTCTGTAGCTGTGCATTCTGTAGAAAGCAGCAAGGCCTGCTGGCCTTTGCTGCCCCTGTTGCCGTCTCTTTCTTCGCTGTCCGCTGTCTCGAGCTGCTGCTTTGTGTGGGCACCAATGATGCCCAGAAGGTTGCAGGCACTGCAGAGGGACCCTCGAACCCTCTGCAGCCGACTTCGATATGCAGGCACCATTTCTTTCACCCCCGTCTGCAGCAATCCTGTGTCAGGGCAGCATATTGCGCCATCTTCCTCCCCGATACCTCCTCTAGCCGGTCTTCCAGTGAGACAGAAAATAAGCTTGTCAAAACATATCTGAGTAGAAAACAAGCCAAAGCAAACCAACAACATCCAAGGCTTTGAAAAGAACTCTGGGAAAGTATCAAGACAAAACCCAGAACACTGAGCCACAAAAGACAAACTCCTATGATGATGAGAAGTTCTGCATCATCTGCATGGGACGGTCTCTGGGCCACCCTAGTCTGCCTCTAGCCTCCGTAGAGGCGTGGTCACATTTGCAGGATCAAACTCATCTCAACAATTTAGTTTAAAAGTCTTAAATAAAAAGTTTTTACTGTCTTAAGTCATTGTCATTGTCATTTTTTTCATAATGTTATATTAACATTTCATCCCTGGCATTGAAGATGAAGCATTTTCTGTTCATGTTGCATGAACACGGACGCTTCGAGCTAGTTTGCATGGATTATGGCTTTAAACAGCTCGTAGTTAGACGGAAATGTCAACATTATAAAAAAAAGGACAAACCTGTCTCCGGTCTCCCTTACTAACCCTTTGTAGTAATAATTTAAATAAAATAAATCTAACTTGGAGACTAAACGAGTGATGTCCACTGAATCATTTTTGCTCTGTAAAAGAAAAAACTGATATTTAAGGGTTTCTGATGAACAAGTTGTTTTTTTATGCAGAATAGATTAAGCATTTAAAATAAAAATAATGGTTTATTTAGGCTTTTTAGTGAGGGGTCAAAGGTGTAAACAGAATGTGAAGACAACCGGACGGTTAAATGTTTACCGACTAACTCAATCATTTTTCAACGTTTGAATCTTTAACTTAAACAGAATGCACCTTTAAAGCTGATAGGAAACAATAAATAGCTGCGACTGACACATGCAGTTTATAGCACGCTGCAGGCTACGAGCTCTGGAAGAGATTTATTCAGCCCGATCTAGATTTTAAACGTCCTCATCAGGACTGCCTTACAGAAAAGTGAACTCATTCCTTTCTTTCTCTTTTAGCTGTGACCCAAAGCAATTCTCAAAGGTTGGTTGTCACGTTAGACAGATGAAGTCTTCAGCAGACAGCCTGATAGCCAGGCCGTATCAGATATGACGGAGGTAAACCGCACAAATAAAAGTTACAGGGAAGTAGAGGGTTTTGTTTTGTGTCCTTGGTTTTCATCTTCCTGCCTTTTACAGTCGACCTGCTGTGATGCTGCGTTAGTGAGCCGTGGGAAAGCCCGCCCTCCCCTGCAGGAGGGGAGCTGAAGGGGAGCTGCTAGGATGCATCACTGACTTGACGAAATATAAAAACAGAACCAACAATCCTGCCTTCATGAAACAGGAGATACAGAGGTGCTCATGACAGCAGAAGAACTGGCGACTTGAAGGGATGTTGTAGGAAATACCACTGATGGCGTAAAGCCAGTTTCTCATCCAGCAGCTCCAAGTTTGTTCCAGTCAGACTAAAGTCAAACACCTCCAAACACGTCAGTTTAAGCACCTGACCTAAGAATGAGCAGAAAATTCACACTTTTTCCATCCAGACTCTTTATTTAGCTCTTTAAAAAAAGTAAATATACAAATAAATAAATTTTATATATGTTTTGTTAAAAGTCATAATTATTGTAGTGCAAAAGAGATCCACCAGGGGGCAGAAGACAAGTGTCAGAATGTCAGTTTAGTTAAAAAGAACGTTGGTTTTTCTGTGAACGTTAAACTGAACCAAACGTGACCTTGTTCAGATTACTGAGGTCCTGCAACCGTCTCTGCCTTCGTTCCCTGGCCATGCGCCTACTTCACACTACGTTACCCACCATGCACTGCACACGCTAGCACAACAAACCAGCAGCGCCCTGCAGAGAAGCTGCAGACGCAGCGTCAAAGGCAGCGTGCACGTCAGATGCAGCGTGCACATCAGATGCAGCGTGCACATCAGATGCAGCGTGCACGTCAGGCTCAGCGTGCACGTCAGGCGCAGCGTGCACATCAGATGCAACGTGCACATCAGATGCAGCGTGCATGTCAGATGCAGCGTGCACATCAGATGCAGCGTGCACGTCAGGCTCAGCGTACACGTCAGGCGCAGCGTGCACATCAGATGCAACGTGCACGTCAGACGCAGCGTGCGCGTCAGACGTCTGTCACCTCGTCTGCTGCTGAAGATCAAACCTGAGATTATTTTAAATTATTATTGGTATTTGATTGTTTTGTCTCCTTTTATTTTCTGTTTTTGTTTGTATTCTATTTTTTTTTTTACCTGCTTTGGGACTACAGGTGGAACTGAGTAAACATGTCAGCAAATGCCACAGGCATGTTCATTATTATTATTATTATTATTATTAGTATTATTATCTGTCTGTACCACTTCGTCCATTAAGGATCCAGGGAAGCTGAAGCCTATTCCAGCATTTAGCAGGTGAGAGGCAGGTACACCTGGACAGGTCACCATCAGGGCCAACACAGAGAGACAAACACTCACTCTTAGGGAGAACCTAGAGACCAGTTAAGCTAACGTCATCGGTGGAAGGAAGCCAGAGAACCCGGAGAGAACCCACGCATACACGGGAGAACATGCAGACTCCACACAGTAAGGCTGCCGCCCACCAGCCAGGGATCGAACCAGCGACCTTCTTGCTGTGAGGCTGAGGCGCTAACCACCACCACAGCCCCATTATTCTTATTCTTATTATTATTCTTATTATTTATTATTTATTATTTATTATTATATTATATTATATTATATTATATTATATTATATTATATTATTATTACCACATAATTAATAAAGAATTATTTTATTCATTATGTTTTTTTGTAAATTTTTTTGTATAAAACAAACAGGGGAATTTACTCAGATTTTAGCAGAGTTTGTGATATCATCGACCATTGAGTCGTCATCCAGCTGATCTCTGGTGTCGTGATCAAACATAAGTTTTACTGCTGGAATTCGGTGGTAATTTAACTTTTTATTCTAAACGTTAACTTGTGTATCAGCAGGATGAGGTGGGAAAAGCTTGCTCTCTGCCAACACTTCGTCTCCTTCGTCTATGAGGTGCCGCTCTTCTATTTAACGAAGGCCACCGGTGGGATGCTGTGATCCCGCCAGAGTAAAACGCTGCAGCGGGCGGAATATTAGTGCAACCTCTGAGGCATGAACCTTTCAAATAAAAGCAGCAGGAGCGTTGCTGAGAGGAAAGAGAAGGAAGGAGAGATGCAGGAGACGGGGAGAGTTTCTGATGCGTTAAAATGATCCAGCACCATTTATTCTCATGAGGCGACAAAACTCTGCCTGTTTCCTTTATTTCTGTCAACCTCCACCTCCCACAATCACCTTTTCTCTCCCTTTCTCCCAACATTTGAGACAGAGTTTAAAACTGAGAACAAAAGCAAACCTGAGAAGAGATGATTGCTGCTAACTGAAAACACTAAAAGGGAAGAACTAAACACAAAAGGACTGATTGTAGCGACTGACTCAAACTTTAGCTGCATTTTAAGCTGTTGTATAAATTACAATAAACTGAGTTTGTCTCACTTTTCAGAAACAGCCTAAAAACTGTTGAGTTCAAAGTCCCTCCAGCTAACAATCCTTAGAAAAGTCCATCTGTTCTGGTTTTAGCCACTAAACCCACTCTCATGGCTTTACATGTAGTGCAACTTAGCTCTTCCTCATCTAGCTCTTCCTCATCTAGCTCTTCCTCATCTTTCCAAAATCCTTAAAAAAGTGTTTGATCTCAAAGAAGCTTCTGACACCATCATCATGGATGGTTCTGGATGGAACTGGATGGGTCTGGATTGGCCTGGATGGGTTTGGATGATTCTAGATCAACCTGGATCGGCCTAGATCAGCCTGGATCAGTTTGGATCGGCCTGGATGGGTCTGGATCAGTCTGGATGGGTCTGGATTGGCCTGGGTCGGCCTGGGTCGGCCTAGATCAACCTGGATCAGTTTGGATCGGCCTGGATGGGTCTGGATCAGTCTGGATTGGCCTGGATGGGTCTGAATGGGCCTGGATTGGCCTGGGTCGGCCTGGATCTGTCTGGATCGGCCTGGATTGGTCTGGATCAATCTGGATGGGTCTGGATCAGCCTAGGTTGGCCTGAATCGGTCTGGATCAGCCTGGATCAGCCTGGATCCTGTGGAGCTGACACCTGCCAGCCTGTCAGCTGTCCTACGCTGACATGTCCAGCGCTGACAGCTTCGCTGGCTTTCACTGGGTCGTCAGCGGGACGTCGCCGGGTCGTCGCCGGGTCGTCGCCGGGTCGTCGCCGGGTTGTCAGCGGGACGTCTACGGGATGAAGCGATCCTGCAGCTTCTGTGTGGTGTCAGCACACAGAAGTGTGTTGTGGTGTCAGCACAACCAGCCACATGAGCAGAAAGTTGTGTACATAGTATTCTACTACTGTACGTTAGTACTCTTGTACTACTCCGCTGTAAACTAGGTGCATGAACGTGGATCGTTTTTCTCACTCTTATTTAACCACCTGTACGTTTATTGTTCTGTCTAGTGACGTCTTTGTGAGTACAAAGTTCAACTCTGAAACATGTCAACATGTTGGGCCATTAAAGCCGATTCCGATTATAATCACACACACACACACACACACAGACGAACATACATTGAGAGAAATCCACATGTTTGTTCTGAAGAACTTCTTATAAATGATTACTGTTTCACTGTGACTGTTATCTTCAGCTGGGATCAGTGCTGCTGGCTTGTTGAATCGTAGAGCGAACAGGGAGGCAAGTGGCTGCCTGAGCTTAATGCAGGTTGCAGGTGAGGTGGTGCGTCCACTGCTGATCAAAGCGTGTGATCGCAGTCCCACATTTAAATTCCAATCGAATCTCAGCCACCTCTGAGTTCCTCCGTCACCAGGGGGTGAAAAGTTTAAAGGAGAAATCTCTGCGAGCGGGTTCGGCTCAAATGAACGTTGTGACAGATTGAGTGATGAACCTGTGGTGGCGTCATGCATCATCCACAGACAGCCCGATTCATCAGGTTTACTGTGTGTGTGTTCAAAAACCACACCTACTCAAAGATTAGCTGTCATGACCCGCCAAACACACACAAACACACACACCCTGAAATGCATTTCTCTGCTGTCTCCACATACACACCGACGGCCGACTGAACTACAGAGAAGGTCTGGACACGAACAGCAGGACCAGATTCCTGCAGCATGAAGTCTAACATGCAGAAGACCGAGCATGGACGGACAGAACTGAACTAGACCAGAACTGAACTAGACCAGAACTGAGCTAGACCAGAACTGAACTAGACCAGAACTGAGGAGACCAGAACTGAACTAGACCAGAACTGAACTAGACCAGAACTAAACTAGACCAGAACTGAACTAGACCAGAACTGAACTAGACCAGAACTAAACTAGACCAGAACTGAACTAGACCAGAACTGAGGAGACCAGAACTAAACTAGACCAGAACTGAACTAGACCAGAACTGAGCTAGACCAGAACTGAACTAGACCAGAACTGAGCTAGACCAGAACTAAACTAGACCAGACCAGAACTGAACTAGACCAGAACTGCACTAGACCAGAACTGAGCTAGACCAGAACTGAGCTACACCAGAACTGAGCTAGACCAGAACTGAACTAGACCAGAACTGAGCTAGACCAGAACTAAACTAGACCAGACCAGAACTGAGCTAGACCAGAACTGAACTAGACCAGAACTGAGGAGACCAGAACTAAACTAGACCAGAACTGAACTAGACCAGAACTGCACTAGACCAGAACTGAGGAGACCAGAACTAAACTAGACCAGAACTGAACTAGACCAGAACTGCACTAGACCAGAACTGGGTAGACCAGAACTGAGGAGACCAGAACTAAACTAGACCAGAACTGAAGTAGACCAGAACTGAGGAGACCAGAACCGAGTAGACCAGAACTAAACTAGACCAGAACTAAGTGAACCAGAACTAAGGAGACCAGAATTGAGTAGATCAGAACTGAACTAGACCAGAACTACACTAGACCAGAACTGAACTAGACCAGAATTAAACTAGACCAGAACTGAGTAGACCAGGGACCAGCACCCCGACCACCACCGGTTTTACCGGGTTCGGATGAAGTGGTAGAACCGGCGATGAGTTGTGCACAGAAGATCAGAAAAACCGGCTCCCAGTTCGCTCTCACACAGCTGCTGGAACAGCTGGGATCAAATAAAACAGCTTCGGTTTTACGTTCATTAAAGTGTAAGAAAAGAAAATCCTCCACGGCGTGATGTCTGTGAAACAGTCCAGCAGGGGCTGAATGGAGAGAGGATCAGTCACAGCTACAGATTCAACCAATGACTCAGCATTTTACACATAAACTGTGCTTAACAGGGTAAATCAACAGTTTTTGTGAAGACAGACTTCATCCAAACAGACTGTGAGTTAAAGCTGCTGTTTAGGCCTCAGCGTGGCGTTTTATCATGGACGCCATGCACAAGCTGCCAACGCTTCCTAATTAACGGCGTCCCTGCAGCATGTCAGGCAGGATAAAGCCAACGCCACTGGAGGCGTTTAACTAACAATGTGACCCCGCTCTGCTGGCCATAAGGTCCTTGAAGCAGTTAGACTTGTCACCTGTCAGGGGACGGAGCACCCGCTACGTTAGCATCTGTCTGTGTGACGCGCACACGCCACCGCACACGCAGAAAAGGGCTGTAATCAGACAGAAATACAGATGCTCCGTCTCTGTCCTGTCATGTCTGCAGGGTTAAAGTCCGCGGCCTCCGAAGCGCTGCAGCAGATGGGAGCTGATTCCCAGCTCACCTCCAGACGCTGTACTCGTTTACCCTGCAGGCAGCTTGGCCCGCATTAGCATACAGTTATTATTTCACCTTTTCCACCACAATGAGAGCAGGGACCTTTCCAGTCTAACCATTACCCAAACTTATGGCTTTCCAGAGTTTAACAGAAACACTGCAAAATAAAATTCCTCAATCAGGTTCATTGATCATTTTTCATCTCCTTCTATTTCTATGGATTTTATTAGAATGTGGTCATTTCTTTAATTTTAGACTTTATATAGATATATATGGATTTGGAGTTTATGAGGCAGAACAGAAAACCTAATGGGAGGTTTGTATTTATTCATGATGTTCAGGAAGACAAACCAGCTTCTAGCTTCATGATAAAACTTTATAGGATAAAACTTATTCCAGGACCTTTTTATAATTCATTTAATGTTGAGTTTAAATAATTCATGATGACAAAAACTACTGAGACACCCTGACTGATGATGTAATGTTCAGCAGCGCAAATCTGCACGGGGGCTTTTATTTTGAAATTTGCCGGACGCTTTTACACTTCTCCCGTCTCTGATTTCCTGTCTGCCCCAATCTGAACTGTATTAGTTTTTTTCTTGTTTGTTTTAGCTCTTGTATAAAAATATTTATAAAATAATCTGTCATACTTATCTATCTATTGTACTAAGCTGTATCCGTTTCTTTTCCTGTTGATCACTCAGGTAATCTCTGTAATTACAATGAATGTGTCTGTATGGAAATTCATACCTATCTATTTTCTGGTGAGTGGCAGAGTAACGGATGACTCATTAAGGTCCAGTGAAGCGGCTAATTTGCAAATGTACGATCCTCACCCATGCATAGACTAGAAAACAGCCTTTAAATAAAGCAGGTGTAGATTATAGAACTTCGGCAGATTTTCTCTTTAGCGTCTTATTAAAGGTTCCATATTATTTATTTTTTCAACTATTTCATCTGGCTCTCAAAGGTCCAACGGCATTGTTTTCAAAATGTTTTACCCCAAACTCAGCCTTGGTCCTTCATCTCAGCCGTTCCCGATGTGGCTCTGTGGAAAACAGGCAGTTTCTGTGTCTGAACCTTTAAATGTTCATGAGTTAGCCTGGCCACGCCCCCCTCTGTGGAAGAGGATCCGGCTTTCGGTGGCGCCCGCTCTGTACTTTTAGAGGACAGTCTCAGCTAGCCTGGGGGCGGGCCAATGGCAGCATTCACTACTGGGAGCAGTTTTTATTTCCCTTTGTGAGGTCACAAAAAACAGCTAACCCAACCTCTGTCTTCATCCCATCTCCTCTCTGCGATCTCTCCAGACAGTAAAAGTCAGTCTGATGTTGACTTTCGTCTCTCTTTATCTCTCTTTTCCTCTCTCTACCTCTGATAACATCCTCTGGGGTTTCTTGGCTGTGTTGCAGACAACATAATAAATGATAAGGTTTTGTTAGCTTTTATAACTGAGGAATGAATGAATAAAAGGTTGAATATGTTGGTAATATGAGGTGATTAGACCAGCCACTAGTTTCCGTCCAGCCAAAGCCACCAAGGGTTTGGAAGCTCCATGAAGGATAACGAACACTTTTCATGCTGCAGATAGTTGTTGGTGACTGCCATGTAAATCCCTTTATAATTACATTTCAGCTCAGTAAAGGCAGACACTTGATGCTCCTCCATTCTTCGGTGTTTTGCTCAGTTGAAACTGAATCCCCCTGAAGCTGACAGATGCAGCGACATGTCTTAAATTGTGATGATCGGCCAGTAAAACCGTAGATACGATCAATAATTTACAACATTCCCTGTACTTTACTGTCAGGAAGAAACATTAAAAATGTCTGACTCTAAGCAAAGTGCTACAAGAAAAGAAAAAAAAGTTCCCGAAATCCTAACACCTTCTTTCCTGTTGGTGGAAAAATGCGCCATAACAACCAATCAAAACATTCTATGATAGTGCGATGCATCTGGTTGCTTAGGAAGAGGAGGAAGTTGCGAGAGGGACCAAAATCCACCAAAGGCAGACTGAAGTGCTGCCTCCTGTTGGACAGGAGGACTAACACACCCTGGACGTGTCCAACCTGTGACGTCCTCTCTGTCGTTTTATAGACAGGAACTGGTTTCTGGACTGGAAAAAATCCTTTATGTGGCATCTTCTGGTGAAAACATTGTTCTGTAAATAGTTGTACGAAAACCCCTTGAGACGAACGCTGGGTTAGGGTCCAGCTTCCCCCGACCCCCAACTGGACGAAGCAGTATCGATAATGGATGGCTGAAAAAGCTCGACATTTGCTGCAATTTGATATAAATATTTGTTTATAACTGGTTTACTAATTTTTTATACAAAAGTTTTTCAAATACGCTAAGTCTAAGTTTTAAAAATGGTTCATTAAACATCTTTGTGGTTTTCATGTGAAAAAAAACTTTTCGCTCTGATTTGATGCATTTTGTGTGATTTTTGGTCCAGTGTGTTAATACAGGAGGTCAGACTGAAAATAACTAAAATCAGACGTGTGAAGTTGTGCTGAGAAGAATTAAATATAAATTAAAATCAAAAGGAGTCAGAAACAGCTGATTATAGCCTCGACCCCAGAGGGTTAAAAACAAACATGAAGAACGTGGCTTTAAACTCAGCGGGGTCTCCAGGAAAGGAAAGATCACCACAGGGTAAAACCAGTCTGACCAATCGCCTTCCAGCACCGATTCCCTTCATCAGCTGCAGAAGGAGCTGGAAGCATCTTATATAAAGAGATGATTGACGTCCGATCAGCGAGAATTCCTTCAGTGCAGACACAAAGGAAACGTCTATATCTGCTGCGCAGAGAGATCATTAACGTATGGATGACCTCTGTGTATGACTGTAAGCAGCAAATACCTGATTCTTACAAAGTTCTGGTAAACTTTCAGCTTTCTAGTTTTCTCTGTAGTCACTTTGTTTGGGTGAGCGAGGGGCAGGAGGTGGACAGGTGCTGTGACTCAGGAGTCACTTTCAAAGTTTTCTGCAAGCATTAAGCACCTCCTGCTTTCTTTCCTGCATCGGGGGCGTGGGCTAATTATCTTAAAGCAAACATCAATGTTAATATGTGAATAACTTGGTGATAGTTGGATGATTTGTCGTAGTTTATATGCAGATAATTGTCCTTGTCCTATAACTTTATAAACTTTTGTTTCTAGAGGTAATGTATTGTTTTTGTTTAGCTATATGATGATAGCTTGAGTTAAATATTAAAAAGCTTCTCACACTCTCTGAGCAGGCAGTCACCAAATTGCATTTCAAACATTAAACAATCCTGAGCTAAAATTTACAGCCTTTCTTTCTATGTAAGTAAGATAAAAGCAATACCGATCAGTTCCTGTAAAAATTAATTTTGAAAACATCATTAACTCTTAAACCTCCATCAGGTCTCCCCGAGGTCTCACCTCCACCACCAGGAGCGGTGGTGTGTATCTCTGTGGGGTAAATGTGATGGATATTTTACCCTTTAGCTGATCTACGGAAGTTTTCCAGACATTTCTATTCCGTCCAGGAGGTTTACAATCCTGCCACTAAATGTAGTTTTATTCAGAGACTCTATCTGGTAAATCCACAATGATCCATGATAACAGCATTATTTATCACATTTCACCATAAAAACATCACCATCACTACTATGTTGCTAAGAGACCTCTATTTAGACCTGGACATGATGATGAAGCCACTTCCTGTCAGACTTTCCACCAATCAGAGAGCTTAGATTGACGGTAACGTCCAATCAGGAGCAGCCAAAGATCAACCAGTGAGCAGAAAGTTCTATGTGTGTGTGAAAAGAAGAAAAATAATGCTCCTCTATGGCTGGAATAAAGCCAAGAAGACGTTTCTGATGCACGGTGGCGCCACAAAGCAGCTGAGCTGGAGTTGGTTTAGTGAGGATAGCAGGTAAATAGTAGCAGGAATAACTGGAAATGAGGAAAAAGTGGAAACATGGAAATAGTTTCTGTTGTGTGTTTGTTTCAATAACAATATTTTTTCTCCTGAAAGCCAAGACTTGAGAGAACGATGAGATGAGAAAAGGTTTGGTCACTGTTGATCTGTGTGTTATTTCTACAAAGTTCTGTTAGTAATAAATTCTGCTTTCTTCTTCTGGTCGACCTTTATGCTGCTACATCTATTCATACATTCATTTTACATCATTTACCTCCCAGTCTGACAGCTGCTACACACTGGTTTATACTGGGATTAAAAGCTGCTACAGACTGGTTTATACTGGGATTAAAAACTGCTACAGACTGGTTTATACTGGGATTAAAAACTGCTACAGACTGGTTTATACTGGGATTAAAAGCTGTTACAGACTGGTTTATACTGGGATTAAAAGCTGCTACAGACTGGTTTATACTGGGATTAAAAGCTGCTACAGACTGGTTTATACTGGGATTAAAAGCTGTTACAGACTGGTTTATACTGGGATTAAAAGCTGTTACAGACTGGTTTATACTGGGATTAAAAGCTGCTACAGACTGGTTTATACTGGGATTAAAAGCTGCTACAGACTGGTTTATACTGGGATTAAAAGCTGCTACACACTGGTTTATACTGGGATTAAAAGCTGCTACACACTGGTTTATACTGGGATTAAAAACTGCTACAGACTGGTTTATACTGGGATTAAAAACTGCAGACTGGTTTATACTGGGATTAAAAGTTTGAGCTGCTACATTAAGACTTACAGTAAATAAAAACAGGTGAAGTAAAAACAAGGAAAAACAGTTCTGAGTTTTAAGGTTGAATAGAGCTCATTTCAGACCATTGGTGGTCTGAAAAACACAGGCAGTGAGCTGTTTCCTCTGCAGCCAACCCAGCTGTACGTGCCGCTATCATTTGTGATGAACCGGCTGTGTTTTATCTGCAGGGTGAGTGTGTGTGTGGTGTCCAGTATCTCTAATGAACCATGGACAGAGGAAAGGTAAGTCATCATACAGAATGATGGATCAGGCTACTGTGGCTCTCTGAATGTGAGCATCATTAGACCAGGTGTGAAGCACAACATCACAGTGGAGAGGCCTGATCAACCTGCAGGACAGGAGAAGCCAAATGATGATTGCTCTGACTGCTTGTTGCTCCAAATCAGAGTCATAATGTCTTTCTTCCCCGGAGCTTTTGTGTCCTTCATTTTCCTTCCCCTCTTTCCTCGCTCATCTCTCACATCTTAAACGTTTCTTCAGTTCCCCCACCTCTGAACTTTCATCCAAGTCCTCATCATAATTTTTTTGCTCCTGTCATTGTTGTTCAGTGTTTCTCTCCTCACTAATCTCCTGTCCTGTGACTCTCTCTCTGCTGTCTCTTTTTCCTTGTTTCATTTGCTCTGCAGGGTTCATTCTACATGAAGCAAAACTTCGCCTGTAAAACATCCCATCATTTTTTCTCATTTGTGCCAGAATACCTCTTAGTTCAAACTGTAAATGTGCCGTTAGCAGCAGCATGCGGACGCAGCTGCTGCACCACCACAGTCTTGTGTATTATTCTGAAATCAGCTTTCTGGGAGCCAACTGAATCATTTTTGTTGCATTTGGGATCAACTTTGTAGCTTTTATTTCTCTTCTCATTCTGTATTTATGTCTTTTTTAAGGTTTTACTTCCTCAGTAGCTTATACAGTACGAGTCCCATCATATCTTGCTGTTGACAAAGGCCAGTTTAAATATGCTAAGCCCCACCCACCAGGCTCATAATTCACAACAGGGCTCACAGGTGCGATCTAAGTGGTACTAACCATTGTGGGAAGATGCTGCACACAGACCCGAACAAACAATACTTACAATGGACTGAGCGAAGGAAAAGGATTCTAAAACGCTAACATACGATATACCGAGAAAATACGAAGAGTTAAAGGTCTGGACCCTTACGAACACAACCAGCAAACTTCTCCAGGGAAACCTCTACAAAGACATGATGTGACTACTTGTACAAGCACAGGTAACATCAAATCAACTACAGATGGAATTTAACTTTTGCTTCCCTCTTGGTTCTGAACAGCCCATCGTGCTATGTCTACAACCAGGAATAAGTAAGTATGATGTCACCTATGAGCCACCAATAAAGAAGCAGGCAGGACGCGGGAGCTTAGAGTCTCTGCTAGTCTACTTACTCTGTGATAGAGGTCAGAAGTTTAGAGTTCTACTGCATTTATTTGTTTCAAGCTTTTGATAAAAGATCTTCTCTGAGAAAAGTCTGCATCACTCTTAACAGTTCCCCGACTCATTATTTGCATAAGAGTAGCTTTAAGGGAACGCACGGAGGTGACCAGTACTTCCTCCCCACCATGAAGATAACTGGTTTCCTGTAGAGACTTCTGCTGGCAGATACCGTTCAAGACTTATGGGTTTGCTGTGAGAGCTTGAGTTTGACCTCCCTGTGCCTTAGTGCATTGACCAAGGGAACTGCTAGCTACTAGGAAGTAGGGGCTCCCCTGGATGAATAGGGGTTAGAGTCTGAGGTCCTGAAAGGAAACACAACAACCCCTGTAAGGGGAGATAATGAAGGACGGACATAAGACCTGATATCACTGCTGTCACGTCCAGCGGTGTAATGGACGAGCTGAGAAACTGGTTTCCTCTACGCTAACTCAGGCTAAATCAGTTCAGATACAATCATCATTCAAAACCTTTGAAACAAACTTTGACAACAGAACACTATGAAAACAATTTGCTCTGAAAATAAGCAACAAAACATCAAGACCAGAGTAGCTGATCATAGATCGCTCGCTCCGTAAACCACAGTGCGTTCATACAGGGTTTCTTTTGAAAAGAAACAAATTCTTTCCTATAAACCACGTACCATTACAAATGAGAGCAAATTACTACGTCATTTTTTCTTTGCTAAGTGTTTAAACTGTAACCATATGATAATCATTACATTTCTGCTTTTTCTTTTCATTGACAGTGCTGTGATCTGCTCTAACAGTCTTAAATCAGTGTAGGGTCATACGAGAGTCGAGGACATGTTCCTGCAGCCACGTCTCAGTCAAACTCTTAATACTGCGTTTTCCAAATTCCTTCTGTGTCCTCGTTCAAGCCTGTCCATTTTATTAGAAAAATCACGTTTCTCTAGATAACAGAGAGGAAACTGCAACGTTTCCTCCACTATTCTCTGTCTGTCTCCTTCTCTGCATCCTTTAACTTGTGGTGGATTTGCTGTTATTTCGTTTATTAGTTGCATCTTAGGAAATTCATTTCATTGATCTTGCCTGTAAACAACTCTTTCTTTGGCATGGTTAGGTCATCTGATTCAAGGTGGGCAGTGTCAGCGTGCTTCAGATAAACTTGGTAAAATTTTCTAAGGAATATTTCTGTATAGAGATGAGATGTAAAAAAGGCCAGCGTTCAAAGGTCTGCAGAGCTCATGAGGCCGGCTGCACACTGCACTTGTTAAAGGTTATTGATATGCAGGAGAGAAGGGTGACATTTACTCGGTGTCCTCGCTATCACAGCTCCTGTTCGGCCTTTTTCACTGACCGTTACATAAAGAAAAATGTAATTCCTGCCAAAAACATGCTTGGTCATGCTCAGCCTGATAACCTCATGGTGAGTTCACACCAGCTGAACTCGGCTTCATTTGTATTCATTACTGCCGACTTTTTATTCTCTGTCAACCTTTGCAGAATTATAACATGGTTAGTCTTAAAATTGCTTCCTTCACTGCTGCAATATGACAAAATTCCGTGCAATCTTCTGAAAGAAGTTTCTGAAAGTCCTTTGATTGTTGGGGGCATGAAGCACTTTTAACCAAAACATAAAATTACACATTATCACACCTGCCATTCCGACACCAAGCAGCTCCGAAAGCTGCCGGGTGATTTTTTTCAATATCTATTTAATGTCAGCTCCTTGTTTTGTATGAACTGAGTCAAAAAATGAGATAGAAACTAATATTCAGTCATTTCTCCAAAACGACTTACATCTGAAGGTGGTAAGGCAGTAGCATTAAGGGTCTTGCATAAGGACCCAACTGGAAGCCATTATTATTCGTCCCCCGTGGGATTCGAACCCAGCTGAAATATCCAGCCATCAATGATGTAGAGGGTAGGGTCATGAATGGGAGCTTATTATGCTGGGTTGTGCACGTCATTCTCCCATCGAGGCAGGTGGGCCTTGTCCTTGACATTTGTAACTGAGTAACACAGGAGCCGTCTGCAGGATGGTAAAGACATTCACTCCGAGGAGAATATCCTAGTCATTTGAT
This sequence comes from Melanotaenia boesemani, assembly GCF_017639745.1. Taxonomy (NCBI): domain Eukaryota; kingdom Metazoa; phylum Chordata; class Actinopteri; order Atheriniformes; family Melanotaeniidae; genus Melanotaenia; species Melanotaenia boesemani. The sequence continues at coordinate 37,783,526 of NC_055688.1, read as the reverse complement.
AAGTGATTTGATGAGTCATTTGATTCAGGTTGTTTTGGATCTCAGTGCTGCTTTGGACCCAGGCAACCAGAACATGACCAGAACATCCTGTTAGACCGACTGGAGAACTGGGTGGGGAACTCTGGTCCAACTCTCAATTGGTTTAAGTCTGACTTAAAAGAGGGGAAATGCTTTATACCACTGGGTAACAATAGATTTACTCAAACAAAAATGCCATGTGGAGTTCCCCAAGTCTCCATGTTGGGCCCCCAGTTGTTCTGGATCCACATGCTCCCACTAGCTCAGATCGTGGAAACAAACCAAATATCTGATTTAATATCATAATATCATATCACATCAAAAATCATAATTATGCTGGTGACACTCATCTATATTAATGTCTCACCTGGGGACTCTGGTCCAGAGGTGACGGGTCACAGAACATTTATTTGGGTTGGGGCAGAATTTTTTTCTGTGTGTAGTTCAGACTTTTTTTTTTCTTTTGCTTGTAGATAATATAGTTTTCTTAAGTCTGGTCTGGTTTTTAATGTATATGTTACAATAAAACATGAACAGCTTTAAGTTTTCACATTTTTGTGTCTACAGTCTACATGGTCATTATGAATGTCTGACTGTAAGCTGGATCAGTCAGCAGCTTCATTTCCAGTCTGGATGCAGAGCAGAGGTACACATCTCCTGATCTAATAGTTACTGGGAGGGACTGCTGCACAAGGACCAGTATTGTGTTGGAATAACCACTCTGCTGTGAAATGAACAGCACTGTTCATGGCTTGGGAAGAGTTGGCTGCATATTGCTTACACTGGACCTCCTGTTAATGCTTTGGGAAGGGGGAGGGGCCTACGACAGCACTACTGCTCATTGGTCAGAGTAAGAACCGTGTGGGCTTTCACGTCACTAATTCTCCAAAAACACCGAAAAGTTGCTAGATGCTAGTTTCTAGAGAAGTCGGAAGACTTGGTAGATGTACCAACAGTTGGCCACAGTGTCTGTAGCAAAGACGAAGGACTAACTTCCAATCTGCAGCCTTCGGAAGCAGCAGCAGCAGCAGCAGCAGCAGCAGAAGGAGAAGAAGAAGAAGAAGAAGAAGAAGAAGAAGAAGAAGAAGAAGAAAATTATTCCTATAAAACAGTTATTTTTACTGATATCACTGCTCTCATGATAACTTGGAAAGAAAATCAAAATTCAATATATTGCTCAGTTCTAGACCTCAGCAACTGGGGGACATCATTACCCAGAATGCATTCCAACATAAACGACAACGCTGGCATTTTTTTCAGCTTATGACAAATTTTTATAAATGAAGCAAAAGTTTTTAAAATAATGTCTGTTGTTTTACTCCACATAGATGTCTTCACTTATTCCTCTGAATGTGACCCGATTCTAGTTAATGTGTGGTTCTGTGTTACTAAATGAAAGGTTTTAATGCAGTTAGTATTATAATATAATACTTATATAATATATATAATATATAATTATAATAATGCTGTGTATGGAAATATCCTGACTTACTCAGCACGTGTGAAATAAAAACTAGACAGATTTTAAATTATTGCATTTATTTAAAATGCTATGACGACATAATTTACTGATTCTGTACTGGGCAGCTTTCTTTCGAGGGTCTTTAGCAGAAATAGTATTGCTTTGTTTTTCTTTCCATTGCGAGTTTATCTCCTGATAGAACCAGAAGAAGCATGTGTCAGGCAGTCCTTCCCAGCCGGCGCTGCCTCACTCTGTCAGACATAACTGATGTGGTGGGAAGGTATAGATTTGCTGATGCTGAATTGATGTGACAGGTTAGCATTATTGAATTTCACTGCCAGCTGTCTCGTGGTCCTGGGTTTTCACTGGGAGTACAACTCTTTGCAGAAACGTTTAAAAGCTCGGCCCCTACACCTCTAATCTCAGATCAATAGAGTTACAGTGTGAAATCTATAATGTGTTTTGATTAATGCTTCATGATTCGCTTTTAGATGATGGATTATGATGAAATATTGATGTGGCTGGAGCTGATTTCAGTACTCTGCTTCATTGTGTTTGGTTGACAGTAGAACTTTAAGCTTTATTCATAGTACACGTTGTTAATAAAATTCCACATATGAGTGTCATACTGGTGAACGCGTTACCATCAAACAGTCCCTGCACGAGTCTTAAAGCTAAACCTGATCGTAGATCAAAGACGAACTCTTTAAACATGTCCGGTGTAAAACAAGCTTTTCAATGTAAACAACAGCAGCATCTGCAAACCTCCAAGGAAGCGTTCGTCAGAGCGTAAATGGGCCTCTACAGTCTTTGCTCACGGGACTTCTCCCAGAACCAAGTCCTGGTCCAAAAGACAAACAAGCTGGTAAAAGTGAAGGCAACAGCCTTCAAAAATGTCCTGATTTAAGCCCTTCTGATGGTTTACATCCCAGAACGGTTCAGCATCCATCTGGGATACGTTCAGAGAACCTGGCAGAGCTCTGAGATCCAAAGACTCTGGTCCACTAGTCCAGACCAGAGTCCAGACCGGAGTCCAGACCGGAGTCCAGACCAGAGTCCAGACCGGAGTCCAGACCGGAGTCCAGACTAGAATCCAGACCGCAGTCCAGACCGCAGTCCAGACCAGAGTCCAGACTAGAATCCAGACAAGAGTCCAGACCAGAGTCCAGACCGGAGTCCAGACCAGAGTCCAGACCAGAGTCCAGACTAGAATCCAGACTGGAGTCCAGACCGCAGTCCAGACCAGAGTCCAGACTAGAATCCAGACCAGAGTCCAGACCAGAGTCCAGACTAGAATCCAGACCGGAGTCCAGACCACAGTCCAGACCAGAGTCCAGACTAGAATCCAGACCGGAGTCCAGACCAGAGTCCAGACTAGAATCCAGACCGGAGTCCAGACCACAGTCCAGACCAGAGTCCAGACTAGAATCCAGGCTGGAGTCCAGACCAGAGTCCAGACTAGAATCCAGACCGGAGTCCAGACCACAGTCCAGACCAGAGTCCAGACTAGAATCCAGGCTGGAGTCCAGACCAGAGTCCAGACTAGAATCCAGACCAGAGTCCAGACCAGAGTCCAGACTAGAATCCAGACCGGAGTCCAGACCACAGTCCAGACCAGAGTCCAGACTAGAATCCAGACCGGAGTCCAGACCAGAGTCCAGACTAGAATCCAGACCGGAGTCCAGACCACAGTCCAGACCAGAGTCCAGACTAGAATCCAGGCTGGAGTCCAGACCAGAGTCCAGACTAGAATCCAGACCGGAGTCCAGACCACAGTCCAGACCAGAGTCCAGACTAGAATCCAGGCTGGAGTCCAGACCAGAGTCCAGACTAGAATCCAGACCAGAGTCCAGCATGTAGCTGTTCTGCTGCAGCGGAGATGAAACTTCCAAACGTAGAAACTTTATATCCAGGTTACATATTTCTGTTCTCATGTGTCTCTGCATGAAATCTGCACACTGACTTTTAACTTATCTTGCTTTTAATCATTTCCATTTATGGTTTTATTGTGATTTTTGCTATTTGTTGTTGCCTTTTACTACTTTTTCATGCTTTCTTCGTACCATCTGTAATACTTTGTGTTTTATGTGAAGCGGTTTGAATTGTCTTGTACATGAAATGGGCTTCACAAATAAACCTAAAAAATTCTGATAAAGAAAATCCTGTTTACTGTATGTTAGTTTCAGGTAGATGTTGGGTACCTATTACTGTGTGCATGCAAAAACCATAAAAAAGTGACAATATTTCACGTACAGGAGGAGGTGGAAGCTCCGCCCTTCATATCCAGCTTGGAGTAGAAATCTGTTAGACATGTGAAGATGAGCATGAAGACGTTTGAGGTACTATTATTTTGCTTTGATGTAGGTTTTAATCAAGGACAAAATATTTCATAGTAACTTGCATTCATTTGTCAAATAACTGCATAAACAGGCTGTCAAAGTGAAGTTGTTTCAACGTTTGTCTCCAGGTCGAGGTGTGATCAGCATGGTGTGATATCCTGCCATCACTGTGAGGACAATGTGTTGTGTATGAAGGAAATACTGCAATATTTTTACATTAAAGTGAAGAAACTTTTCTGTTGTGGTGTTAAAGTCATCAGGATGACTAAGACAAAAACAGGAGGTCCTGCTGGAGATCGCAATGAGCTTAGACGGGAAGTTCTTCATCGAGCAGACCTTGAGGAGCTCCTTGGTAAGGGAACCAGTTCGCTGATGTGAGCACTGTAGGGAACGAAGTGGTGAGCATCCAGCGTGCGAGACACCACCTCAAACCTATTAGATTTGTGTTATTGTTCTATGGTCGGAAATGAATGTTCAAATGCAGTTCCAGTCGAATGGATGGACTCGCTTTCCGGTTAGATTTAATGGGAAGGCGAGTCCAACCATCTGACTGGTACTGTACTCAATGTACAAACTCACTCCTACACACACACACTGGATATTTCAGAGTTTTAATTTGTAATTATTCCATGTTGTTTAATTAGTTGTTATTTAATAAATTGTTGTTAAGTGTTATTTGTTCTTTGGTCATTTCAAATGAAATATGAACTGCGCTTTAGTGTCGTAATGACGGGAGGGTAAACAGAAGACCAGACTTCCAATCGATTGCTTTCCATCCATCCATTTTCCATATCGCTTATTAGTATTCAGGGTCGCTGGGGGCTGGAGCCCAGCAGTTAGCAGGTGAGAGGCAGGTACACCTGGACAGGTCGCCAGTCCATCATAGGCCCAACACAGAGAGACAAACAACCAGTCACATTCACTCCTAGGAGGACGTTAAAGTGAACTTTTAACCTGACCTGACTGGGCAAAAAGATGCGTGCTTTGTCATTACTGTCCGTAACTATATTTTTTTAAGATATGAAGATTATGATATGAAGATTTGTCCCACCGTTTTCCTGTAGGAAACGAATCGGTGAGTTCTTCGTAAAAATGGTCTCCTTTAAAAACTAGCTCCTCGCACATACTTTGAGCTAGAAACACAATTCAAAGTTTAAACGGGTCTCGAAGGATCGGGCTATTAAACTTCTATTCAGAGTTTTGCTATTATATGATAGATGTTTTTTATTTTTGGCACTTTGGTGAAGCAGGCTGCTCTCACAAATGGTTTGTATGATTACTGAAGAAAAATAATGTATGAAACCCTGAGCCCATCGGGGCAATGAGAAATCAATGCACTGACTGAACTATGCTACTTCATGAAGGTTTTGCTTGGTAATATGTAAACAACCGTATTTTTTGGTGTGTACTCTTGATTGTTTCATTTCATGATTGAAAAGATCATTTTATTCTCACTGCAAGGAAGTTTTATTGTGAAGGATTCACTCTCAGCAAATAAACAAGAGATATTTCCAACATCATATTTTTCTCATAGGAATACCATCTTTATATACATATAAACAAACAAGATAAGAAATAAACTGAATAGTAAGATTTCAAATAAAAAGGGAAGAAAGATAAACCAGTTTGGATTGTGTGCAATAACACCTCCTTCTGAGCTTTGACCAGCAAGGTTAGACAATATTTGGTAAACCTGCCGTCTTATTCCTCCCAGAGTAGAAAACTATCTTCCTTTCTGTCAGCACTCAGTTCTTTTACCAAACAACAGTAATATGTTTGTTCTGCTTTTTCTTGGCTTTTCTGTGTTTCAGAGTTCTTCCAGTATCTCGGTTCCAGATAGTTGTAGGGTTGGTTGTGTAGTTATGGATTTCTTCCTCACAGAAAGAGGTTCATTTCATTTCCCTCTTTCTTCAATAATAACTGTCATTACTTTTCCATCTTCGTGGCAAAAACATGTGATCTTGACTTTGTCCTCAAAAACCTGTTTCTATGATCAATCTGATGAGTTTCTCATGGGCAGAAGTCCCTGTAAAAAAAACAAAACAAAGCTGCCTTGAGTTTCTACCAGCGACCAGGTGGGTGGCCACCCTGGACAGGTCGTTTTTACACTTTAATTTTTAATTTACACTTTTTCTGTCTTTATTCTCACTCAAACACTGGTCAGAGATCCGGGCTGTAACTCTGTCAGGCTGCTTTTAGTCTTCGTGGTTTGTTTTCATTAATTAATTCTAATCACCATAAGTTCCAGGTCCCTCGTTATGTAAATGAGCTTACCAGATCCCAGTGCTGTCTTTATCCTGCCCAACTGAACCTCTTTCTGTGTCGCTGCTGGTCCTCCACATGCCGGCTTGCACAACAGAACAGTCAAATCAATATGGCCGAGGCGATTAATGTGCTGGCAGTGGCGATGTAGTTATAAAGAGCTTTCATGGACCAGTGAAGGATAAAATCACCCTCAGAGTCCTCAGATCTTAAAAACCTGAGGAGCACTGGGAAAGACAGGCACTGGGAGGAGGGGTGGGCTATGGAGAGGTTCGGGTCATGAGATCAGTACAGAGATCACTGCATTTCCTCCAATAGGTGAAAATTTAGAAGAAAAGTGCCAGACAGGAGAGCAGTGGACCCTCTCCAGCCCCATCTAATAAAGGCATGAGTCGACTTCTGACGAGGGAAATGTGGTGGAGAAAAAGTGAGAGAGTTACTTCTCTATTTAACACCTAACTGCCGCTTCTACGGATCTACGGCACCAAAGACAAATTTCCATCTTGTTATCCGTCACAAGTGATTTTCTGCCTGAATGTAGAGCTCTGGTGTAAAGTGGACACCAGTGGAAAGAGCGAAATTGGAGCTTTTTTAATTATTCACTTCTATAAAATAACCATTAAAGTGAATATCAAGGCTTCACTGACATTTACCATAAAATGATGATAAAAGTGCAGCGATAGACAGACAGACAGACAGACAGACAGACAGACAGACAGACAGACAGACAGACTGACTGACTGACTGACTGACTGACTGACTGACTGACTGATTGATTGATTGATTGATTGATTGATTGATTACATGGGCAGAAAGCCAGATTAGTCTCTTTTACAACCAGGTAGAACTTATCAGGATCTTGTTTGTGTGGGATGAGCTACACGACTAAATGTGGATAGAGCTACAAAAATGTGTTAAAATCCTCTGTAATATTCTCCTATTGGCCTTCATTCTGGTTCTGAGATTCAGGTGCTTCAGGTGTGTTTCAGTAACAGATGTTTGACTGGAATTGACTGACAAACTTATCAGAATGATATTCTGGAGCCAGAACATAGCCATCCTAATCCCCACTTAGAACAATAAAGTCCTGCTCAATGCCAACAGTACTCACAATAAAATAAATAAAATATATATCCTGGACGAGCCCCCACTTCGTTACGTACACTCTGCAAGGGAATGTGAGGCGTAACAAAGAACTACAGACCGTATGGAAGCTATTAGAATTTATTAATACAAGTGGTGACGAGGAACACACAAATGGTGGTAAGGTAGCTCCTTAAAGCAAGCAAAGCAATAAAACAACTAAATATAAATTCAAAACCAGCCAGTACAAAAAGGAAAACCAAGAAGAAGTAAATGAGTGAAATTAAAGACTGGCCTACCAATCTATAATACAAAACAGAAAGTGAAACAGTTCTAATAGCTATGCTTCTCCAACAAAAAATTACATCATAGAATAAATTTACAATTATAAACACAAAATTATCTAGCCCAACACATTCTGTCTTTAACCATAAACTAACTATAAATACAACAGAAAGAGAAGCCAAAAGGGCTTTACATATTACCAAACAGAAAAGCAAACAAGACTATTTACCAGTTAGCGCACAAAAGAGAACACAAAGCCAAACACTTTTAACACTGTTGGAAAAACACTAATCATACTAAACTAATACCACCAGCCAAAGCACACGGTCACAGTCACCAAAGTTCAGCAAGCCAAGGGCAGACTATCTGTGCCGTTGCCAACGAGACCACAGCTGCAGCTCATTTATATTTCCCAGAGTGGCTCTGCAACCTCGACGATAGGCCAGGCAATTATCCAGTCAGCTGACAGGAGGTGACGGTGTGGTAAGCAGAGCCAGTCCCCGGTGGGTGATGGCACAAGGATGTGCATGCAAAATAAGAACGACAAAAGCAAAAGCTCTGGCAGCCGAAGCACGAAAACTCAGACAGATGGAAATGCAGACAGACAGACACGCAAACGGACACACAGACAGACGGACATGTAGACCGACGGACACTCAAAAGGACACACAGACGGACAGAAATGCAGACAGACGGACACACAAACGGACACACAAACAAACGGACATGCAGACAGACGGACACGCAAATGGACACACAGACAGACGGACATGCAGACAGACAGACATGCAGACAGACGGACACACAAACGGACACACAAACAAACGGACATGCAGACAGACGGACACTCAAATGGACACACAGACGGACAGACATGCAGACAGACGGACACACAAACGGACACACAAACAAACGGACATGCAGACAGACGGACACGCAAACGGACACACAGACAGATGGACATGCAGACCGACGGACACGCAAATGGACACGCAGACAGATGGATATGCAGACAGATGGAAATGTAGACAGATGGACACGCAGACAGACGGACACACAAACGGACACACAAACAAACGGACATGCAGACAGACGGACACGCAAACGGACACACAGACAGATGGACATGCAGACAGACGGACACGCAAATGGACACACAGACAGACGGACATGCAGACAGACGGACATGTAGACAGACGGACATGTAGACAGATGGACACGCAGACAGACGGACACGCAAATGGACACACAGACAGATGGATATGCAGACAGATGGAAATGTAGACAGATGGACACGCAGACAGACGGACACGCAAATGGACACACAGACGGACGGACATGCAGACAAACAAACGGACATGCAGACAGACGGACACGCAAACGGACACACAAACAAACGTACGTGCAGACAGATGGACACGCAAATGGACACACAGACAGATGGACATGTAGACCGACGGACACGCAAATGGACACGCAGACAGATGGATATGCAGACAGATGGAAATGTAGACAGATGGACACGCAGACAGACGGACACACAAACGGACACACAAACGGACACACAAACAAACGGACATGCAGACAGACGGACACGCAAACGGACACACAAACAAACGTACGTGCAGACAGATGGACACGCAAATGGACACACAGAGAGATGGACATGTAGACCGACGGACACGCAAATGGACACGCAGACAGATGGATATGCAGACAGATGGAAATGTAGACAGATGGACACGCAGACAGACGGACACACAAACGGACACACAAACAAACGGACATGCAGACAGACGGACACGCAAACGGACACACAGACAGATGGACATGCAGACAGACGGACACGCAAATGGACACACAGACAGACGGACATGCAGACAGACGGACATGTAGACAGACGGACACGCAAATGGACACGCAGACAGATGGATATGCAGACAGATGGAAATGTAGACAGATGGACACGCAGACAGACGGACACACAAACGGACACACAAACAAACGGACATGCAGACAGACGGACACGCAAACGGACACACAGACAGATGGACATGCAGACAGACGGACACGCAAATGGACACACAGACAGATGGACACGCAGACAGACGTACACGCAAATGGACACACAGACAGATGGATATGCAGACAGATGGAAATGTAGACAGATGGACATGCAGACAGACGGACACGCAAATGGACACACAGACGGACGGACATGCAGACAAACAAACGGACATGCAGACAGACGGACACGCAAATGGACACACAGACAGACGGACATGCAGACAGACGGACATGTAGACAGATGGACACGCAGACAGACGGACACGCAAATGGACACACAGACAGATGGATATGCAGACAGATGGAAATGTAGACAGATGGACACGCAGACAGACGGACACGCAAACGGACACACAGACGGACAGAAATGCAGACAGACGGACACACAAACGGACACACAGACAGATGGACATGTAGACCGACGGACACGCAAATGGACACGCAGACAGATGGATATGCAGACAGATGGAAATGTAGACAGATGGACACGCAGACAGACGGACACACAAACGGACACACAAACGGACACACAAACAAACGGACATGCAGACAGACGGACACGCAAACGGACATACAGACAGATGGACATGCAGACAGACGGACACGCAAATGGACACACAGACAGACGGACATGCAGACAGACGGACATGTAGACAGATGGACACGCAGACAGACGGACACGCAAACGGACATACAGACAGATGGACATGCAGACAGACGGACACGCAAATGGACACACAGACAGACGGACATGCAGACAGACGGACATGTAGACAGATGGACACGCAGACAGACGGACACGCAAATGGACACACAGACAGATGGATATGCAGACAGATGGAAATGTAGACAGATGGAAATGTAGACAGATGGACACGCAGACAGACGGACACGCAAACGGACACACAAACGGACATGCAGACAGACGGACACGCAAACGGACACACAAACAAACGGACATGCAGACAGACGGACACCCAAATGGACACACAAACAAACGGACATGCAGACAGACGGACACGCAAACGGACACACAAACAAACGGACATGCAGACAGACGGACACACAAACGGACACACAAACAAACGGACATGCAGACAGACGGACACGCAAACGGACACACAAACAAACGGACACACAGACAGACGGACACGCAAATGGACACACAGACAGATGGATATGCAGACAGATGGAAATGTAGACAGATGGACACGCAGACAGACGGACACGCAAACGGACACACAGACGGACAGAAATGCAGACAGACGGACACACAAACGGACACACAAACAAACGGACATGCAGACAGACGGACACGCAAATGGACACACAAACAAACGGACATGCAGACAGACGGACATGTAGACAGACAGACATGTAGACAGATGGACATGTAGACAGACGGACATGTAGACAGACGGACATGTAGACAGATGGACACGCAGACAGACGGACACATAAATGGACACACAGACAGATGGACACGCAGACAGACGGACACGCAAACGGACACACAGACAGACGGACATGCAGACAGATGGAAATATAGACAGATGGACACGCAGACAGACGGACACGCAAACGGACATGCAGACAGACGGACACACAAATGGACACACAGACAGACCGACATGCAGACAGACAGACATGTAGACAGACGGACATGTAGACAGATGGACACGCAGACAGACGGACACGCAAACGGACACACAGACAGACGGACATGCAGACAGACGGACACGCAAATGGACACACAGACAGACGGACATGCAGACAGACAGACATGTAGACAGACGGACATGTAGACAGATGGACACGCAGACAGACGGACACGCAAACGGACACACAGACAGACGGACATGCAGACAGATGGAAATGTAGACAGATGGACACGCAGACAGACGGACACGCAAACGGACACACAAACAAATGGACACACAGACAGACGGACATGCAGACAGATGGAAATGTAGACAGACGGACATGTAGACAGACGGACACGCATACAGATGGACATGCAAACGGACACACAAACAGACACGCAGACAGATGGACACGCAAATGGACAGACAGACATGCAGACAGACGGACATGTAGACAGACGGACATGCAAACGGACACACAGACAAACGGACACGCAGACAAATGGACACGCAGACAGATGGACACGCAAATGGACAGACAGACAGATGGACATGCAAACGGACACACAAACAAACGGACACGCATACAGACGAACATGTAGACAGATGGACATGCAGACAAACGAACACTTTTTGTCTGCCTCCTGCACTGTTTACTCATGTAATTGGTCCGTTTTCAGAGGCCTTGTGGATCCATCACCTGATGTAGCAGACGGAGGAAAACCACCAGAAACCACAGGGTCAGTGTTGAGCAGGACAGCTCACATGAAACCAGCAAAAGGAGAAAACAAAACAGAGACGAACTGGCGTATTGTTCTGTTAAGACGTGAATGTGACTGGATGCTTATCATGCTAGACAGACAGTGAACAGTCCATGCTGTTTTTATTCCATGTATGTCTGTAATACTGAAATAAACAGACAAATAATTGTCGTAGATAAATTCTTTATCAAAAGGGCTTGCTGATATTAAGAGTCTGCAGACAGAGGTCTTTAATGATCTTCCTTTATTCGGCCGAACAGGGGGACACCCCTTCAGGATAAAAGACCCCGTATATTCATTTCTCCAAGCTTATATAGTCTCTCTGATTCTATTTCTGTATACACACACACAGCCTTTTAGGGCTGACTGGTAATTAGTTGACATCACTTTGATATCATGTTATAATGTCATACTATTAATATTTTGCTGACCAGGGCCACTGCACCTGTTGTTTTTCAACTCTGATGTATTAATACTTCCACATAATCACATTATTGTCTCATTTCACACCCAATCTAAACAACTGTGATTGATTAATATACAGTTCTGTACAAAATGGTGCAAAACATGAAAAGAAGCCACATAACTGTCCACTGCATGTGAACGTTAGCGCCATGCTAACTGCTAATGCTAACAGCTAAGACCTGCAGGATAGTGTGCCTTGAGGACCAGGGTTGGGAATCACTGGATTAGAGTGACCCGCTAGCATGCCAACGATAATTCAGACTGAAATGAATACATTAGCAGATATAAGTCTATGAAAACGTTCCCTAGATCTAAACTATGTTTTATGAACACAGCACACTTGAACCACAGCTTAAATGTACTTGTAGAAATAAAACACTCACAACAAATCAGCATTAACAATAAAGTAGTGCCCTGTGTTAGCATCATTCATCAACTCCTTTTCTCCTTCCTCTGAGCTTTTACAGTCTTCAGCTGGGTGCTCTGATTTAAATTGTTGGGGAAATATATCACACATTATTCTGATCTGAATATGTGGTTAGCTTAGTTTACTGCACAGAGGGTTACATTCCAACATGTTTGTTCCTAAATATCCTGAGAATTTCCTCCCTAACCTGCATGTGGTGATAGAATGCAGCCGTAACAGCTGCTCACCTCTCTGGAAGGATGAAGACTGATGGAGCGAAGGACAGATGAATGTTTAAGATTAGAGAAGATAAGGAAAGATGGATACGCCACTGTATAGCATGATCACATTTAAATTGCACACAAAATAAGCTAAAGATAAGTAGTACCACTTCTGGCCCAGAAAATACTTCTTGTAATACCCAGATCAGCTCTCAGGTGCCAAAGTTCAGCACCAAGTGGTTGAACAACGTAATCTCTAATGTCAACATGATGTAAACACATGGCTTTTAAGGGAACACATCTTTATTTTCACCTGTCCAGCATCAGGACAGCAGAATGATGCCATATGGTGCTAAACAAATTTAGTTTGCCAACAGGAGCCAGGTGTATTCGGTGCACCGCTTGCACATTAAATGATATTATTTATTACTATATTTAAGTCAACACATCTCATTGAATACTTTAAGCTAGGATGACTAATCATTAGCTTCCACAAAAATCTGCCTGCTGTATTTGCATTTCTTTACTGTTGTCCTTTATTATTATGCTGATGGGGTTTAAAGGGATTGTTTTTAAAAGAACAGTCAAATCAAGGCTTGTGAAAGCCGTAGGGAGATATTTTAAACTAGGACAAGGGGGCCAGAGTAAATATGTTTGGAAGGTTTTTAGTGGACAGATGTTGAGACATATTTAAAGTTTTCTTCAACAGAGGTGGTTCTTCTGAAACGTTTCCTTATAAAGATGTGCTTCATGGGGGTATTGATGAGGACTTTGAGCATAGCTGCAACGAAGGCTTAAAGCAAAGCGAAGCTGGTGTTTACATTTCCGAGCTGGGATTCCACGGTGGTGTTGTGGGTGACTTTGGATGGGTACGAAGCTTCCTTTACATCAGCAGCGTTGACGTAAAAGCTGAACAAACAGAGGAACCTAAAGGACAAAGGAATGCCTTACAAAGAGGTATTATTCCATTATTGTCATGGCAGCGTTGAACTACAGGTCACCTTTTAGCTGTCAGCGTTTGGACAAAGAACAACAACAAAACGCTCCTTCTGCCACCGACAGCACTTTTAAATGGTAAAAGAAATATTATTTCAAGGACTAAGGTCTGCTTGATTCAGCTCTGTGGGTTCACCTCCGCTCTACGATAAGATGATTATAAACAGTTTTCTGTGTTTACCAGAGGCAGGGCAGGCTAACCCGGAAAAGGTGCTACGAAACAGAACTTCAAAAGTCCAAAACGTACTCGTTTCAAAAGCTAAGTATAAAGATTATATTTAGCTGTGATGTGTTTAATGTCCTCCCAGATCACCAGGGGACCAGGGGATGACACCTTAGGCAATGAAGCATGGCGACGTCCACTGAGGTGCACAACCAAAGGGAAAAAAACCATCAACAAAAACAACAACAAAAAAAAATAACAAAAAAAACCATTAGTAATAAAAAGTGTCTGCCCCCTTCATGACTTCTTAATTTTTTGCATGTTTGTCACACTTAATTCATTCATTCATTCTCTGTACCACTTAGTCCGTTACAGGTTGCGAGTAAACTGAAGCCTTTCCCAGCATTAACAGGTGAGAGACAGGTACACCTGGACAGGTCACCAGTCCCTCGCAGGGCCGACACATAGCGACAAACAACCATTCACACTCACCACACTTATTTGTCTCAGATCAAACTAATTTGAATATTAATCAAAAACACATGTAATCGCAAAAGTCCTTTTTTAAATTAAGGTTTTCATTTTTAAAGGGAGAAAAGACATCCAACCCTACATGGCCCTCTGTAAAAAGTGATTGCCCCCCTGTTAAAACATAACTGTGGTTCATCACACCTGAGTTCAGTTTCTGTAGCCACACCTGTTCTCAATCCAGAAATCACTTAACTAGGACCTGCCTGAGAGAGGGAGGTAGACCAAAATATTCTAACAAGCCCAACAAAAGGGCTACAACAGCGCTTGGTCTAAGACAAAGAACAAGAATTAAAATCAGTCCACTTAAGGCTTTGTCACAGTCTTCACAACACAAATCAAGCGGGGGGGGGGGGTTATTCCTCGAAGCTGGATGAAGGGAAAGCCGGGCTTATCTTGATAAGTCTGGCCCATTTGAGCCAGAGTTATGTTCCATCAACGTGGTTTATGTGAATGCCGCTGAGTAACCATGGTAACCGATGCACCAGAACTAGCCTGCTTGGGGGCAGGCTAACGTTTAGCTTAGCTGTGTCTCAAAGGTCTGATACAGACTCCCTAAAGAAAGCTCCACCTGGTAGAACGCTGCTCCGCCTCATTCTGATATAAAATAAGAAAACCCTGTTATCACGGTTTTCAGGGGGAGGACCACCAGTAGCAGGTCTCTGACGTTGTCTTGGTATCTACAGAGCAACATGTTTACAGCTCAACACGTTTAGAACAAACATTTCTTCAAAGATACCTCCCACAGCAGGTTCGCTTTGCTGGTAAGATGCTGCTGCTGGTGGAACAGTGAAGAGTTAATGTAGATCACACACACACGTGTGCACACACACACACACACACACCTGATAATCACAAAGATGATGCATATTGATTATTGGGTTATTAATAAACAGTACATCTTATACAGAGACAACTCAGCTGCTTTATGTAAACAGATTTATAACCAGAGGAACCAGAAATAAACCAGGACGGTGAAATCAATATGTAAATACATTCACAAAGGTCAAGACCTGGGCTGGTAAAACCAGGAGTGGCCAGCTGACCAAAATTAGCCCAGAGTGCTCACAAAAGACCAATCAACATCCCAAAAGGGCAGGCCTCACTGGCTCCAGTTAAGGTCAGTGTTCATGACTCCACCATGAGACAGAGATTGGACAAAAATGGCCTGCATGGCAGATTTCTACGATGAAAACTGAGCAAAAAGGACATCAAGACTTGTTTCAGTTTAGCCAGAAAACATCTGGATGACCCCCAAGAGTTTAGGGAAAATACTCTGAGGACTGATGAGTCAAAAGCTGAACTTGATAGAAGGCGTGTGTCTCATTGCATCTGGCGTAAAAATAACAGCATTTCAGAAAAAGATCATACCAACAGTAAAATATGGTGGTGGCAGTGTGATGGTCCGGGCCTGTTTTGCTGCTTCAGGGTCTGGAAGACTTGCTGTGATAAAGGGAACCATGAATTCTGCTTCTACTAAAATCATCTAAAACACGCCAGCAAGTCCACCTCTGACTGGCTGAAGAAAAAATGAGGACCTTGGATTGGCTGTGGCATGACCTTAAAAGCCGGTTCAAATTCAAGTGTGCTGAATTACTACAATTCTGTTAATCACTTTTTCACACAGAGCCATGCGGGTCTGGATTTTTTTCTCCCTGAATATTAAAAACCTTCATTTAAAAACTGCATGTTGTTTACTTGTGTTGTCTTTGACTAATATTTAAATTAGTTTGATGATCTTAAACATTTAAGTGTGAAAAACATGTGAAACTGCCAGATATGTTACACGCGGCTTTAAAGGATCAGAGGAAAGTTGGGAAGCATAAAAAAAGGAGAAGTGCTGTATTTATTAAGTTAGACCAAGTCATGTACAATGCAGCTGAATATGGCGTGAGTCATGAAGTGATGGGTCTGGAGCAACGCCACCGGCTGGAATAATGCCACCGTCTGGAGTAACGCCACCGTCTGGAATAACGCCACTGGCTGGAATAAGGCCACCGGCTGGAGTATTGCCACCGTATGGAATAACTCCACCGTCTGGAGTAACGCCACCGGCTGGAATAACGCCACCGTATGGAATAACTCCACCGTCTGGAGTAACGCCACCGGCTGGAATAACGCCACCGGCTGGAATAACGCCACCGTCTGGAATAACTCCACCGTCTGGACTAACGCCACCGGCTGGAATAACGCCACTGTCTGGAATAACTCCACCGTCTGGACTAACGCCACCGGCTGGAATAACGCCACCGTCTGGAATAACTCCACCGTCTGGAATAACGCCACCGTCTGGAATAACGCCACCGGCTGGAATAACGCCACCGTCTGGAATAACTCCACCGTCTGGAATAACGCCACCGTCTGGAGTAACGCCACCGTCTGGAGTAACGCCACCCGCTGGAATAACGCCACTGTCTGGAATAACTCCACCGTCTGGACTAACGCCACCGGCTGGAATAACGCCACCGTCTGGAATAACTCCACCGTCTGGAATAACGCCACCGTCTGGAATAACGCCACCGTCTGGAGTAACGCCACCGTCTGGAGTAACGCCACCCGCTGGAATAACGCCACCGGCTGGAATAACGCCACCGGCTGGAATAACGCCACCGGCTGGAATAACGCCACCGGCTGGAATAACTCCACCGTCTGGGATAACGCCACCAGCTGGAGCAACGCCACCGTCTGGAGCAACGCCACCGTCTGGAGCAACGCCACCGGCTGGAGTAACGCCACCGTCTGGAGTAATGCCACCGGCTGGAATAACGCCACCGGCTGGAGTAGCGCCACCAGCTGGAGTAACGCCACCGTCTGGAGTAACGCCACCGGCTGGAGTAACGCCACCGGCTGGAGTAACGCCACCGTCTGGAGTAACGCCACCGGCTGGAGCAACGCCACCGTCTGGAATAACGCCACCGGCTGGAGTAACGCCACCGTCTGGAACAACGCCACCGGCTGGAACAACGCCACCGGCTGGAACAACGCCACCGGCTGGAATAACTCCACCGTCTGGAATAACGCCACCGTCTGGAATAACGCCACCGGCTGGAATAACGCCACCGGCTGTAATAATGCCACCGTCTGGAGTAACGCCACCGGCTGGAATAACGCCACCGTCTGGAATAACGCCACCGTCTGGAATAACGCCACCGTCTGGAGTAACGCCACCGTCTGGAATAACGCCATTGGCTGGAGTAACGCCACCGTCTGGAGTAACGCCACCGTCTGGAGTAACGCCACCGTCTGGAGCAACGCCACCGTCTGGAGCAACGCCACCGTCTGGGGTAACGCCACCGTCTGGAGCAACGCCACCGTCTGGAGCAACGCCACCGTCTGGAATAACGCCACCGTCTGGAGTAACGCCACCGTCTGGAGCAACGCCACCGTCTGGAATAACGCCACCGTCTGGAGCAACGCCACCGTCTGGCGCAACGCCACCGTCTGGAATAACGCCACCGTCTGGAGCAACGCCACCGTCTGGAGTAACGCCACCGTCTGGAGTAACGCCACCGTCTGGAGCAACGCCACCGTCTGGAATAACGCTACCGTCTGGAGCAACGCCACCGTCTGGAGCAACGCCACCGTCTGGAAGAACGCCACCGTCTGGAGCAACGCCACCGTCTGGAATAACGCCACCGTCTGGAGCAACGCCACCGTCTGGAGCAACGCCACCGTCTGGCGTAATGCCACCGTCTGGAGCAACGCCACCGTCTGGAAGAACGCCACCGTCTGGAATAACGCCACCGGCTGGAGTAACGCCACCGGCTGTAATAACGCCACCGGCTGTAATAACGCCACCGGCTGGAGTAACGCCACCGGCTGTAATAACGCCACCGGCTGGAGTAACGCCACCGTCTGGAGCAACGCCACCGTCTGGAGCAACGCCACCGTCTGGCGTAATGCCACCGTCTGGAGCAACGCCACCGTCTGGAAGAACGCCACCGTCTGGAGTAACGCCACCGGCTGTAATAACGCCACCGGCTGGAGTAACGCCACCGTCTGGAGCAACGCCACCGTCTGGAGCAACGCCACCGTCTGGAGTAACGCCACCGGCTGGAGTAACGCCACCGTCTGGAGCAACGCCACCGTCTGGAGCAACGCCACCGTCTGGCGTAATGCCACCGTCTGGAGCAACGCCACCGTCTGGAAGAACGCCACCGTCTGGAATAACGCCACCGGCTGGAGTAACGCCACCGGCTGTAATAACGCCACCGGCTGGAGTAACGCCACCGGCTGGAGTAACGCCACCGGCTGGAGTAACGCCACCGTCTGGAATAACGCCACCGGCTGGAGTAACGCCACCGTCTGGAATAACGCCACCGGCTGGAGTAACTCCACCGGCTGGAGTAACGCCACCGGCTGGAGCAACGCCACCGTCTGGAATAACGCCACCGGCTGGAGCAACGCCACCGTCTGGAATAACGCCACCGGCTGGAAGAACGCCACCGTCTGGAATAACGCCACCGGCTGGAGTAACGCCACCGGCTGTAATAACGCCACCGGCTGTAATAACGCCACCGGCTGGAGTAACGCCACCGGCTGTAATAACGCCACCGGCTGGAGTAACGCCACCGGCTGGAATAACGCTACCGTCTGGAGCAACGCCACCGGCTGGAGTAACGCCACCGTCTGGAATAACGCCACCGGCTGGAGTAACTCCACCGGCTGGAGTAACGCCACCGGCTGGAATAACGCCACCGGCTGGAGCAACGCCACCGTCTGGAATAACGCCACCGGCTGGAGCAACGCCACCGTCTGGAATAACGCCACCGGCTGGAGTAACGCCACTGGCTGGAGTAACGCCACCGGCTAGAATAACGCCACCGTCTGGAATAACGCCACCAGCTGGAATAACGCCACCAGCTGGAGTAACTCCACCGGCTGGAGTAACGCCATCGGCTGGACCCATAATTCAGTCTGAAACATGACAGTTAGTAGGATGACTTTCTTTATTTCATTCCACTCTGAGCTCCAGGAAAGTCAATGAAAATTTATATATGTTTGCTAATGCAGCTCTAGAAGCTCAGACACGTGTTATCCTTCACATCACAATGAAAACGTAAGAATTCTGAACCCCTGCAGGCTGTCCTGCTCTTTGTTCGACACATAAATCTTCCCCCAATATTCAGACTGGCAGAAGAAAAGATGCTGGCAGACAAGACATCTGGCATCCGTTACAGCAGGGCTGTCAAACATAAGGCCCGGGGGCCAAAACCGGCCTGGGGTATTGAGAGACAGCATTACTAGAGACTGGTATAACAGAGGTTTATACCAACTCTCCTTTGGGTGTCCCACTCCATACTTTTTAAAATATCTACAAGTCAGAGATTTTATCAGGGT
Source organism: Melanotaenia boesemani (assembly GCF_017639745.1). Classification (NCBI taxonomy): domain Eukaryota; kingdom Metazoa; phylum Chordata; class Actinopteri; order Atheriniformes; family Melanotaeniidae; genus Melanotaenia; species Melanotaenia boesemani. Next base: position 37,763,487 of record NC_055688.1, on the reverse strand, counting down.
AAACTTATCCCCTTAGAGGATTCTGAGATAGACGGTATGATACGGGACAAGTGTAACTCTAAAGGTTTTTTATCCTACGTTTATAACAGATTAATGAGCCTGGAAGAAAATGAAGATTCTAATGCAAAACTAAGGTAGGATACGGACACTGGTTCTGTCTTCAAGGACTCTGAATGGAAGGAGATTCGTAGTAGCTCTCAATCGTTCTCCTATAGTTTCTGACATAAACTATTACAATTCAATCTTATACATAGGATTTACTTGACCTCTCATCATTTCAACAAGATAAGTAGTAACTACTCTGAATGCTGTCCCAGGTGTGAGACTGAAATAGGATCCCTTGTTCTGGGCATGTAGATGTTTGGAACAGTACTGGAAATCTGTTCTGGACATTGTTGGAGGAATTGTGGGGATGGAAATCCCATCTAATCCATGACTAACGCTATTAGGGAACTTGTCTGTTTTACCAGTTGAAATGAGAATTAACACTCGCTTCATCAGATTAGCCCTAATTGGTATAGCGATCATCTGGAAAATGAGGACCCCCCCAGTGTTTCTTTGTGGCTTAGAGAGCTCTCATCTTACCTGTCATCGGAAAAGATTTTGTTTAGTCTTAAAAAAAACACATCAGTCTTTGACAAATGTTGGGAGGATTTGTGACCTACCTCTGTGGGTGACGTCTGTGGTCAGAATTGAATAGGGCTTGATTCTGGTACGCACTCAATGCTTAGGTAAATAACTTAGAGAGTTCGGTGTAAAATAACAATACATGTGATACTGATTTAACCTTATCCAAACCTTCTGCTGGTATTTTCATCTTCTGCACCAACCTCTTCTTTCGCTTCACCCTTATAGTGCTTCTTTCATAGATGTGAATATGGGTTACTTCGGTTGTTGTAATTGAATTTGTTGTATTATTTATTTAATTATTACTATTATCCTTGTTACTGCCTACTATTACTTGTATTCAATCTAAAATATTATACTTTGCTTGAAAACTTAAATAATGAAATTGTTGAAAAAATTAGAGTAGAAAATATAAAAAAATTAAATAAAATATATTAAATATATATGAAGTTAATACATTTATTTAAATATATAAAATCTTCTAAATTTATACATAAAAAAAATATTTGATTTATTAAAAAAGTAAAAAATAATTTAAGAAAATATATAGTAGGTAAATAAAAAAATGTGAATGAGGCAAAATATTGTTTAATCTACAGGTTGTTAATAATAATAATAATAAATTTTCTTTGTAATGCACTTTACATTTCAAAAATCTCAAAGTACCTAAGAATCATAAACGAATAAAATCAGTTATAGTCATGAAAAGTGGGAAAGGAAACAGGTTTCGGGTCTTTTCTGACGGTCTGCGAGGGGCGTAGCGGCCTCAGATGGCTGGGAAGTGACTTCCAGTTTAAAGGTGATTGTGATGTTTTTACTGGTGCGACCAACTGCTGCTCAGACTGTGATGAATATGGAGCCTGAAATAGAATATTTCTGGGTGTGGATGTTCATGTCTGTACCTTCTGAAATGAGACTAATTTGCTGTAGTAATTTGTTTACTTTAGACTCATTTGTCGAGGCCGTCTGGAAGTCGGGCCCGAGGCTGAGGGTGATGAATTATAATACAGAGAAATAATTTCTCTTTATTGTTTGTTTTATTGTTGTTTTGATGTTTTTATGTGTTGTTATTTTACCTGTGCAGCACTTTGGGTACCTCTTGGTATGTAAAAGTGCTAAATAAATAAAGATTGATTTGATTTGAATTGAATTAATATGTAATTACTTGTCACAAATTAGTTTTTATGCTTCCAAATGAAACATGCAGGATGCATTATTTTGTCCAGCAGCATGTGATCATTACATCACAGAAATACTTTATTAATCCCTTTGGAAATTCCTCAGGGAAATTTGTGTTTCCAGTACAACCCGTCCAACAGGATCAGGCATACTGAGGCAGCTGCCGTTTCTACAGCGCTCCTTTGGCATCAACACTCTTCTGAAGATCCAACCAGATTTGCTCACAGTGACAAAGCTTTTGCATCAAAGTTCAACAAATCTTAAGTTGTGCTCTTCCTTCATTGTTAAAATTAGCTCTTCAGAGCTGTAAAAACAAAAAAAATCACACCTGCATTGAAATGGTGAGTAGCTTCCTCAGAAAATGTCCAAGTTTACATAAACACTGCAGGTCCTTAAAGGTCCCATGATAAAACAATTTTGGCTATCAGAGGTCCAACAACATTGTTTTCAAAGTGTTTTACCCCAAATCCAGGCTTGGTCCTTCATCTCAGCCGCTCCAGACGTGGCTCTATGGAGAACAGGCTGATTCCTTTCTTCCTGCTTTGCTCTCCTTTCTGCTTGCATTTTTCTTCTTTTTTTCTTCTTTTTTCTTGTCTTTACCGGCAAGAAATTTAGGAACAAGGACTCCTGGTCACTTATAAATCACTGGAACGAATATATTTTTAGATAAATTTAGCTGATTGCCTTCGGAGAACTAGTGGAATGACGTCTCCTAACCCTGCAGTATCAGTGAGCTGCACTGAGTGTGAGCAACTTTCTTTGAGGATAACACAGCTGGAGAAGAGGATTGAAACACTGCAAGACATTCGTGTGAATGAAGAATTTATTGACTCTGTAGTAGCTTCTGTACAAGCTACTGAGTTGTCAAATGGATTGAGTCAAATCTTCATACGTGAAGGCATGTCGAATGTGGAGACTGTCGCTACAGACCTGGCTGATACACTTCCCTGGATGTGTTCAAATGACACTGGAATAGCTGAGGAAAATCCCAAACCGGACCATCAGACTGATCTCTCCTTCTGGAACAGTGTTGGTGCCAGACCAAAGTCATCAACCCCGGCCAGAACCTGGTCTGATGTTGTTCATCGCAGAGGTAAATCCAGCAGGAAATTTAAAGCTCCAGCACTCACTCCACCACCTGAAGTCTCACTGCATAATAAATATGATGTGTTGAGTCATATTAAAATGAATGATGATGAATGTAATGCAAGGATATATCAAAATTCAAGAAATAGCCCTAAAACTCAGCCCAGGGCTAATCAGACCAGGAGGAGAGGCCAAAACTCCACAAACAGGACGACTAGAGAAGCTATCGGCGCCTCCACACAAAAACAAATAGACATAGTTCTGATTGGAGACTCTATAACAGCATGTGAGGATGGCAAAGACGGAAAATCTAACACTTTTTGATCCATCAGTCAGGGAACTGACAGAGATCTTTAGACCATTCTGTCTTCACATCCAGATGGTATGAAGATTATTGTCCACACAGGGTCTTTGGATATTCTGAGGAGGAAAACTGGCTCCGAGATCCTGAAGAAAGACTTTTCTCTGCTGTTGGAGAGACTGTGTCAGTTTGGAGCACCATGTTTACATTTCAGGACCCCTTCCTACAGCGGGTAAAGGAATTGAACTTTTCAGTAGACTTCTTGGCCTGAACACATGGTTATCAAACGCATGTATCACCCATGGGATAAAGTTCATTGATAACTTCAGTATCTTTTGGAACTGTAAGGAGCGATTCAGACCTGATGGTGTGCATCCAAATCTAACTGGGTGCAGATTACTTGGTGCACACTTGCGTCATGCTGTTGGGACGGCAAACCCAAACATGAGTGTACAGATAAGAGCGAAGGACACAGCAGAGAAGCGATCAACTCCCAGCTCTCCCCCCTCACCAGACCCTCTTCTCCACATCACCCAAGGTCTTAAAAGGATGTCTCTATCCCGGACCGGACCCCAGCGACCACCATCTACCAAGAAATACAGGGCTCCCCCTCCTCATCCTCCTATTAGATCATCTGTCCTGACCGAGCAGGGCACGGGAGGAGGTGCAGGAGGTTCCCAGAGCAGCAGAATTCACAACAAAGATAACACGCCATGATGCGTTCAGGGTCCTGCTGTAGTTTTGCTACTACTGACAGCTGTTCTGAGATCAAGCCTGGACCCAGTAGGATTCCTGTGTTAGTAAAATAAGGAATCAAACACGGTCAGTTTGTGGGGTGAATGGATCTAATCTGTTAACTGTACCTTGTATAACTCAGAATACAACAGAGACCAGAGTAAACTTCATAAAGCTGCTGTACTAAATGTTAGATCTCTGTCCAACAATCACTGTTAGTTAATGACTTCATCATTTCTCACAGTTTAGATTTTCTTTTTCTGACAGAAACATGGTTAACAGAAGACACAAGTGCTACAGTTCTTAATGAAACACACCCCCTCATTTTAGTTTTTTGAATAAATGTGGAAACGGGAGGAAAGGGGGAGGAGAAGCTGCCTTATTTAAAGATTCATTCCAGTTAAAGAAATTTCATTTGGTGATTTTACTTCTTTTGAATATCTTAGTTTTATTTTAAGGGGCATTCCTAAAATCCTATTTCTAATCATCTACAGACGTCCAGGACACTGTGTAAATTTTATTGATGAATTTTCTGAATTATTGTCGGTTTTCTCTACTGATTTTAACCATTTCATCTTAACTGGGGATTTAAACATTCACATAGATAACATGACGGATGGTAATGTCAAGGAATTTTCTTCCATATTGGATGTTTGCTTTGTGGCAGCATGTAAAAGAACCGACCCACATTCGAGGCCACATTCTGGACCTGGTTATTTCAGGGTGTTGATATTTCTTCTGTTGTGGTCACTGACTCGGCCTTGTCTGACCATTTTTGTATTTTGTTTGATTTACTGATCACTCAGAATGTCCAACCAACCTGCTCCTCGGTTAGGAAGAGGTACATTAATGAAAGAACAAGTGCTAAGTTTGTGGAGGCCATAGCTATGTTACCAACAACCAGTGCAGAGTCAGTTGATGGACTCCTGGATCATTTCAATCTGAAAATCTTGAATGTAATGGATGCTGTTGCACCGATAAGAATCAAGAGCAACTTGAGCAAACAGAAAACACCATGGAGAAACACCACTGTGGTTACCAGCCTAAAAAGAGAAAGCAGAAAAACTGAGCGGAAATGGCGGAAAAATAAACTTCAAATTTACTATGAGCTGTACAAACAAAGCCTGCGTAACTATAACAATGAGCTGTGAAGGCCAGAGAGCTGCATTTATCTGGAATGATTAACAGGAATGTCAACAATCCTCGCACTCTGTTTGCTATGATTGAAAAACTTACAAATCCTCCTATACAGATAAGCCCAGAGCTCCTTTCCACTGAGAAATGCAACCAATTTGCCAACTTTTTTAGCCAAAAAATTAAAACAATTAGGCAAAATATTAATTCCACACAGTCAAACAAGAAAATTAGTCTGTGCCTAAAACCCGGAAATAATTCTGCTGTCATGTCGCAATTTAAAATGGTGAATTTAAAAGTCCTACAAGAAACAGTTTGGCATTTGAAATCAACAACATGCACTCTGGACATGATACCATCCGACTTTTTAAAAACAGTTTTTACCTCAGTAGAAAGTGGTCTCCTACTGATAGTTAACAGCTCACTGGCATCAAGCACTAAAGATAGCTGCTATTAAGCCTCCTAAAGAAAAGGACTCTAGACGTCTCTATAATGAACAACTATAGACCGTCTCTAACCTCTTTTATTTCCAAGATTATTGAGAAAGTTGTATTTCACCAGCTTCATGACTTTTTAAATGAAAGTGGAAATCTTGATAAATTTCAGTCCGGCTTCCGACCTCATCACAGCCCTGAAACAGCTCTGGTCAAAGTGTTAAATGACATTAGGTTGAATACCGATTCTGGTCAAGTATCAGTCCTGGTTCTGGTCTAGTATCAGTCCTGGTTCTGTTGGATCTCAGTGCTGCGTTTGATACTGTAGATCACAGAATCCTGTTGCACAGGCTGGAAAACTGGGTTGGACTTTCTGGAGCGGTTCTTAACTGGTTCAGGTCCTATTTAGAAGGCCGGAGTTATTTTGTTACGATCGGCAGCTATGAATCCGAGCGAGTGGCCATGACTTGTGGAGTCCCCCAGGGGTCAGTCCTTGGACCTCTTCTGTTCAACTTGTATATGCTCCCTTTGGGTAAAACATTACAGAACTATAGCATTAATTATCAAAGTTATGCAGATGATACACAACTTTATGTGTCTCTGTCACCAGATGACTGCAGTCCAATAGACTTAATGTTTCAGTGTCTGGAGCAAATAAACACCTGGACGAAAGAGCATTTCCTACAATTAAATGAAGACAAAACTGAGATTATTCTGTTTGGTAGCAAAGAGAAGAGGGTCAGCATTGGCAAACACCTGTAGACTCGGGCTCTTAAAATCACCAACCAAGTTCGTAACCTGGGAGTGTTGATAGACTCAGATCTGACTTTCAGCAGCCACATCAAAGCTTCACTAAGAAGCTTTTTACCAGCTCAGAAACATCAACAAAATTAAAAGTTTAGTCTCCCAGAAAGACCAGGAGAAAGTCATCCATGCATTCATCTCCAGTAGGCTGGATTACTGTAATGGTCTTTTAACAGGACTTCCTAAAAAGAGCATTAAACATCTGCAGCTCATCCAGAACGCTGCTGCTAGAGTTTTAACCAGGACTAAGAGATCTGAACACATCACACCAGTTCTGAAATCTTTACACTGGCTTCCTGTCAGTCACAGAATAGATTTTAAAAGCCTTCTTCTTGTTTACAAATCCATAACGGTTTAGGCCCAGAATACATCTGTGATATGTTCAGAGAATATAAACCTAGCAGAGTTCTTAGATCCAAAGACTCTGGTCAACTAGTCCAGACCAGAGTCCAGACTAAACATGGAGAAGCAGCATTTAGCTGTTATGCTGCAAACAAATGGAACAAACTGCCAGTGGAGATTAAACTTTCCCCAAATGTAGACATTTTTAAATCCAGGTTAAAAACATTTCTTTTCTCATGCGTCTATGCATGAAATCTGCACGGTAACTTTTTAACTTATCTTGCTTTTAATCATTTTAATGTAATTTATTATTTTATTGTGATTATGTGTTGATGCCTTTTACTATTCTAAATATCTGTAATGTTTTTGTTTTATGTAAAGCACTTTGAATTGTCCTGTACATGAAATGTGCTGTACAAATAAACTGCCTTGCCTTGCCTTGCCTTGCCTTCTGAACCTTTAAATGTTCTTGAGTGGAGCCTGGCCACGCCCCTCTCTGGGAGAGGATCCAGCTTTCGCTGGTGCCCGCTTGGTGATTTTAGAGGCCAGGCTCAGCTAGCTTGGGGGTTGGGTAAATGGCAGTATCCACTAGTGGGGGCACGGTTTTTCCCTTCGTGAGGTCACAAAGGGAAAGAGCTCAGACACACCTGTTTGAGCACACAATCACTAAAAAGTGGAGCAAGTGAGAAAGAAGACAGAATTTTCTCATTTTTGGGCCTCACACACAGGCTATGAGGACCCATGACTGTTAGAAAACCTTTAGAAAGTAAATTTTACATAATATGGGACCTTCAAGAAAAGGCATGAACCTGCAGGGCTCCATGCAGGCAGGGCTGCTCCATGCAAGCAGGGCTCCATGCAGGCAGGGCTGCTACATGCAGGCAGGGCTCCGTGCAGGCAGGGCTCCGTGCAGGCAGGGCTCCATGCAGGCAGGGCTCCATGCAGGCAGGGCTCCGTGCAAGCAGGGCTCCATGCAGGCAGGGCTGCTCCATGCAAGCAGGGCTCCGTGCAGGCAGGGCTGCTACATGCAGGCAGGGCTCCGTGCAGGCAGGGCTGCTACTTGCAGGCAGGGCTCCATGCAGGCAGGGCTCTGTGCAGGCAGGGCTCCATGCAGGCAGGGCTCCGTGCAGGCAGGGCTGCTACATGCAGGCAGGGCTCCGTGCAGGCAGGGCTGCTACATGCAGGCAGGGCTCCATGCAGGCAGGGCTCTGTGCAGGCAGGGCTCCATGCAGGCAGGGCTCCATGCAGGCAGGGCTCCATGCAAGCAGGGCTCCGTGCAGGAAGGGGTCCGTGCAGGCAGGGTTCCTTGCAGGCAGGACTCCTTGCAGGCAGGGCTCCGGGCAGGCAGGGCTCCATGCAAGCAGGGCTCCGTGCAGGCAGGGCTGCTACATGCAGGCAGGGCTCCGTGCAAGCAGGGCTCCGTGCAGGCAGGGCTCCATGCAGGCAGGGCTCCATGCAAGCAGGGCTCCGTGCAGGCAGGGCTCCGTGCAGGAAGGGGTCCGTGCAGGCAGGGCTCCTTGCAGGCAAGACTCCTTGCAGGCAGGGCTCCGTGCAGGCAGGGCTGCAGGGTTTAACAACAATAAATCCAGCCCATATTTAAACATGGAGCTGTTCCTGCTCTCTTCTTCTTGCTGAGTCAAACAGGAAGTGATGACGCTTTCCACCAATCAGAGGATTGCAGGCTGTTAAAACTCCACCCTTTGGGACTGGATCAGTAAGATTAAAAAATGTAAGACGGTCGGATCGGACATTCTGGAAGTTTTTTAAAACCTGCATCCCGACCTGAACCATACCGAGTCAAACCCGTTGGTGGAAGCTGGAGTAAAATGGTTAGGGTTTGGGCTAGTCACTCCTCACTTTAACCTTTATCCAAAGGAAAAGAAATTCCCAGCTCCTGTTGGTCTGCTTATATCAGTTCAGGAGATGTTGGTACGAACACGATCACATGCAGCGAGTTCAGGATCAGAGATGAAGGTGTTTTTAACAAACATGCTTCCTTCTCGTGCTGATGCTCCTCTCTTACATTTCCTTCTCCACACCAACGTTTTTACTTCAGTTATTCATAAAAACTTTCTACAAATTATATTAGTTTCTAACTTTTTATGAGACATTCTCACTTTTTATGATCAATTACAGGAAGTATGAGGAAGCACGCTCAATATAAAAACTTATGCCTTTATGAGTCATTTCCGCGAACATCTTATAAATAAGCTAAATGTCAACTTTTCATCTGTTTATTGACTGAGGCCCCTGGCTGGCCTGCCAACAGAGCTTTTTCTGATGACTGTCACAGACATCTTAATAATGGGCTAAGTTTAGCAAACAGATCTATATTCTGCAGGCTAAGAAGGTTTCTGTTTGTTCTGATTTCTCTGAGTTTTCCTTTTCATCTTCTCTCTCATCTGCCATCCAGCCTGAGACCTGGAAATGAGTCACAGCCAAACAAAGGATGTTTCAGTCCCTGAACTCCAGCTGGAAGACAGAAGAAGCTAGCTGGAGGACCATAACCCGACGACTGACATGTGTAACATCTCTGTGTAAAAGAGACGAGACATCACTTCTTCCTGGGTCTGAGCCACAGAAACTATGTCCAGTTTATAATTTATACTTTTATTTCTTTTTAGCTTCTACTTTAAAGTTGCAACTTTTCCTCCATGAGAAGTGAGAAGCAACTGGGATGTAACTGGTGGAACAACATCAAAACTAGGTTAACTGTGGTTTTATTGGTCATGCAAACATATGCTGATTATGGTAACCAGCTTTCGTCTAGCTTCTACAAACAGAACAAAACACCAACAAGGGAATGACATGATGATTCATGGACCTCATTTATGCTCTTCATTAGATATGCTTCCAGATGGAGCCTCCTGTCTGTCTTCTGAATCTTTTACATGTGTTTTTGGTCCATGAGCAGAGAGTTTGAGGGTGAATATCCAGATGAAACAAACAGAGCAGTACCAGTAGAAATCACGGGGGCAGTGTTGAGCAGTGTTGCTCACTTGTGACCAAAAGAAGAAGCCGTGATGTGTTTAATATCCTCTTAGACCACCTCCGTCTACTGCAGTCTATTTTTATGTCTCTCTCTGAGAATGAACGTCATCCTGATCTTCACCGTCACCATATTTGTTATGGTCTGAAACTGACGTCAGAACTCGGAGGTGAACTCTGAACTCTGCACTGCCCTCTGGTGGTTGCGTGACCAACAACTATGACAATGGAAGGATGCATGGTCGGATGTTTGACACAGATGTACCTTTTTACAGATAACAGACGGGACTGGAAATGTAACACAGAAGCATCTAGAAGAAAGGCCAGAGCAGACTCTCCTTCTGGAGGAAGCTGAGATCCTTCAATGTCTGAAGCAAGATGTTTCATATCTTAAATCTGTGGTGGAGAGTTGAATCTGCTCTCCAGCAGCTGCTGGGGCAGCAGAGCCAGAACCAGCTGGAACAAAGTCAAAGATCAATAACAGAATAATGTGACTTTCTATTGGTATCTTAGCTTTAAAGCTACAGTAGCAGCTTTATTTGATAGGAGCCAGAGCTTCGTCTGGAATAAGCCACACCTCAAAAGCACCACAGAAGAAGACAGAACACCTGTAGTTACCTGTAGTCAGTCATTGCTGCACCGTAGGCCACTGGATCCACTCATACATGGCTACAAACAAGACGTTTGGCCACTGACAGCCACCGTACATTCACAACTAAAATGTATACATGTCTAAAATTGGTTTTAAATGCACAGAAAACAAAGTTTATGGTCTTCTCAAAAACTCGACCACAGCTACTTGACAATTGTCATATCTCGTCTTTAGGTGGACAATCCATAGAGAGTGTCTTCATACAAGTACTTGGGGAATACGGCTTGATGATAACCTTTTCTTTAATGTACATATTACAACTTTAGTCAAAAAGCTTAAATTAAAACTTGGCTTTTATTTTAGAAACAAATCTTGCTTTACTTTTAGCGCTAAAAAGAAACTTGTGGAAGCTACTTTTCTGTCTGTGAATGATTTGGTGACGCATTGTACATGCATGCTGCATCCTCAGCCTTACATCATGTTGATTCAGTGTACCATGCCTCACTACGATTCATTACAAACTCCAAACTCCAAGTCCCTCACTCATCACCGCATTCTTTATGATTTACTTGGTTGGACATCTGTCAAAATTCCAGAGTTGTAACAGAATTGGAAAAAACTGCATGCTCCTATTCAGCACCTTGGGGATGGAATAATCTACAGAAAGATCTTAAACTAGAAACACTTATGTCCATAAATGAATTTAAAGCTTCCATAAAGAATGTGGTGATGGAGACATGTGCTTGGTTTTTTTTAGATGTTTTTCATGACTATGAAATTGTTGTCTTATTATGAAAATGTAAATTGTTATAATATGTATCCTGCATTTACTTTGTGGTTTGGTTGCTACCTTGGCCAGGTGTCTCTTGAAAAAGAGATTTTGAATCTCAATGGGACCTCCTGGTTAAATAAAGGTTAAAAAAAAAAAAAAAAAAACAAAAAACAAAAAAACTAGCTATACCCATATTTACCACTAGATGGCAGTAATTCTTACACTCTGTAGCTTTAAAGAAACTGATTCAGAAGTTCTGGTTCTGTTCTGGGGCCTAATTTCTCAAGCCGGCGCAGGTAAAAACCGGCGTACGCCAGGTCTAGTCAACGTCTGGAATTTCTAAAAACCCAACATGGTGGGAGAATGTTCCTACCTCCACAGCTACTCTGACCCTGCCGTACGCACAAGTTCTGCGACACCAACGGTGCCGAATAAAACCAGAGAAGATGTGAGACGTTTGTTCAGAATCTGAGATTACCTTTCACACCACGTCTTATAAATGCTAAGTGGATCATGGCAAAAAAAAAAAAAATTTACAAGAGGACGGGAGATGTTATTAATAAGAACCTCAACCACTGAAATGTGTTCTGTCACTAACTTCCATGTTATAAAATCCATTCAGGCTGAATAAGGCGGCATTCTGCTGCCAGCATGTTCCAGACAGAATAATAATAATTAGATATGTCAAATGATTAAAAATTTTAATCAGATTAATCACAGCTTTCAAATTTATCATGATTAATCACCATTCTCAACTATGCCTGTAATAAGGTTACGCTTCGGCGCTAATCCGTGAGTTGCTTGGCAGATAACAGGATGCTATGTCGGTCAGGATGTGGAACTAATGGCAAAGAGGTCAGGTATCTTCTTTCCACAGGCTTAAATGGCTCGTTGGCACGGTATCATGAAAACTCAGTGCTGTAACAAGTTTTTGTAAATAATAACAAAAAACAACATATTTCTACATCAGTTATTTGAAATAAATTCACTTGAACAAATTTACAAACTTAGCTTACAATATATCAATAATAATCACCTAACAGTCAACATCTGAACAGTTGGCAGTAAACTAGGCTACAGCAGAAACATCTACTGGTCAACCAGCATCTCTCACAACAGAAACATCTACTGGTCAACCAGCATCTCTCACAACAGAAACATCTACTGGTCAACCAGCATCTCTCACAGCAGAAACATCTACTGGTCAACCTGCATCTCTCACAACAGAAACATCTACTGGTCAACCAGCGTCTCTCACAACAGAAACATCTACTGGTCAACCAGCATCTTTCACAACAGAAACATCTACTGGTCAACCAGCATCTCTCACAGCAGAAACATCTACTGGTCAACCAGCATCTCTCACAGCAGAAACATCTACTGGTCAACCAGCGTCTCTCACAACAGAAACATCTACTGGTCAACCAGCATCTCTCACAGCAGAAACATCTACTGGTCAACCAGCATCTCTCACAGCAGAAACATCTACTGGTCAACCAGCGTCTCTCACAACAGAAACATCTACTGGTCAACCAGCGTCTCTCACAACAGAAACATCTACTGGTCAACCAGCATCTCTCACAGCAGAAACATCTACTGGTCAACCTGCATCTCTCACAGCAGAAACATCTACTGGTCAACCTGCATCTCTCACAACAGAAACATCTACTGGTCAACCAGCGTCTCTCACAACAGAAACATCTACTGGTCAACCAGCATCTTTCACAACAGAAACATCTACTGGTCAACCAGCATCTCTCACAGCAGAAACATCTACTGGTCAACCAGCATCTCTCACAGCAGAAACATCTACTGGTCAACCAGCGTCTCTCACAACAGAAACATCTACTGGTCAACCAGCATCTCTCACAGCAGAAACATCTACTGGTCAACCTGCATCTCTCACAGCAGAAACATCTACTGGTCAACCTGCATCTCTCACAACAGAAACATCTACTGGTCAACCAGCGTCTCTCACAACAGAAACATCTACTGGTCAACCAGCGTCTCTCACAACAGAAACATCTACTGGTCAACCAGCATCTCTCACAACAGAAACATCTACTGGTCAACCAGCGTCTCTCACAACAGAAACATCTACTGGTCAACCAGCATCTCTCACAACAGAAACATCTACTGGTCAACCAGCGTCTCTCACAGCAGAAACATCTACTGGTCAACCAGCATCTCTCACAGCAGAAACATCTACTGGTCAACCTGCATCTCTCACAGCAGAAACATCTACTGGTCAACCTGCATCTCTCACAACAGAAACATCTACTGGTCAACCAGCGTCTCTCACAACAGAAACATCTACTGGTCAACCAGCATCTCTCACAGCAGAAACATCTACTGGTCAACCAGCATCTCTCACAGCAGAAACATCTACTGGTCAACCAGCATCTCTCACAGCAGAAACATGTACTGGTCAACCTGCATCTCTCACAACAGAAACATCTACTGGTCAACCAGCGTCTCTCACAACAGAAACATCTACTGGTCAACCAGCGTCTCTCACAACAGAAACATCTACTGGTCAACCAGCGTCTCTCACAACAGAAACATCTACTGGTCAACCAGCGTCTCTCACAACAGAAACATCTACTGGTCAACCAGCGTCTCTCACAACAGAAACATCTACTGGTCAACCAGCATCTCTCACAGCAGAAACATCTACTGGTCAACCAGCGTCTCTCACAACAGAAACATCTACTGGTCAACCAGCGTCTCTCACAACAGAAACATCTACTGGTCAACCAGCGTCTCTCACAACAGAAACATCTACTGGTCAACCAGCGTCTCTCACAACAGAGGGCACTCCTACAGCGCACTCTTCTCCCCGCTGCTTTTCCTGCAGCGCTACTCCGGCCGCCAGCAGCCGTTCACATGAAATCAGTAAACAGAAGCAGCTTTACGTATGAAGTAACTGAAAGCAGATAGCCGCCGCCTTTGTGGGGAAACTATAAACATAGGATCAACTGGTGCGCCACGTGTTTCCAACAACACATGTATAAACAAACAGGACTCTGTCCTGTCATCCACTGAACGCTCGGAGCGTCACAATAAAGGCACACCTTAAACAAAGGAGGACTTCAATTCTGAAGACCTAGCAAGTGTGGTCCCTGCGAGTTGAACAATAAGGGAAGAAACAGTCTGTTAGCTCTGCTGCACGCTCTAACTAGGAACAGCTTCAGAAAAAACTACGCCACTTTACCCTTGCGGCAGGAAGGAGACTAACGGTATACTTCAAAATAAAGGTCTTTTATACAATGCCTGAAATCTGCCCGTTTTTACTGCATCGTATCAGCAGAACGAACCAATGCTACAAATATTTGCTGTTAACTGAGCTTCTCTTGGGTAAACATCAGATGTCCAAGGGTCAGTAAATGCCGCATGTAATGTGTTTTATGTGTTGTTCTAAATCATCTCTACCATGTTCTAGATGTTCTAGATAATTTAGAATTCATCAACCATCATCTCACCAACCATCTCCATGGTGATAATTTCTGTCCTAAAAGCAGCAGACGTGACGACTGAAGTTAAACAGCCGACACTGATGAAGAAACTCTGATAAAACTGATGATCTGGATGAAAACTGTTTTTTTCTTTTTATCACTGAAGTGTGTTTGTGCAGCAGTGATAAAAGTCCTGCAACCATCAGTTTTCAGCCTGATTTTAGAGGTAGAAAGGGTGTCTGCCTCTTGAAGCCAAACTGGAATCTGGTGCCACAGTGAGGGTCTGATACCGGAAGGTTCTGCCTCCCATTCTCCTTTAGGAACCTCGGGAACATCCAGTAAACCTGCAGTCTGAGAGCAAAGTGGTCTGTTGGGAAAATCTGGAACTTCGAAAGATTTAGGATCCAATGGATCTTGGTCACCAAGAACTTTATAAGTGAGGAGAACTATTTTAAATGCTATTCTAGATTTAACAGGAAGCCGATGAAGAGAAGATAAAACAGGAGAAATATGATCTCTGGTTCTTATCAGAACCCTCACTGCAGCATCTTGGATCAGATGGAGAATTTTAATCAGGAATTACAGTCGTCCAATCTGGAAGGAGCAACCATGGACCAGTTTTCCTCCATTGCTTTGAGACAGGATGCGTCTCATTCAGGGAATATTATATAGGTGAAGGAAGGTGGTTCTAGAAACCTGGTCTAGAAAAACTCCAAGGTTCACCAAGGAAATTCCATCCAGAGTTATTCCATAGCCATTCCTGGGGTTCTCAGTTCCAACTGCATTTAAAAGGAGAAATTCAGTCATCCAGGTCTTCGTGTCTTCACAGCGTCTTTGTAATCTGATGGCTGAAGGAAGTGAGCTGAGTGTGTAAAGCCAGCTGGAGTAAGTCAGGAGAGAAGAGGATGGCTGGCTGACTGATGAAGGGGGCTGATAGGAAGGAGGACCGGAAGAGCCATTTCGGTGTTGGGAGGGATGGGGGAGGGTAGGCCAGCAGATTCAGATGAAGTCAAACAAAAGTTTTGAGCATTTTCTTCTAAAGTCAACTTTCCAAAGACTGCCGTTAAATTTCCTTTCAGCTGTGATGGAGACTTGACATCGAGTGTCCTTAAGCTTTATGTGTGAAGAGATGGGAGTCCATGTTTATGCTTCCATGTTTTCCACTGACACTCAGAGGGTGGGCATCTAGTTACCATTTATTTCCTGGTGCAATCGATGTGTCCTAGACTTTGTGAAGCATCATTGTGCATGCATATGTGTGTGTGGGTTTTTGTATGTTTGTGAGGTGCATCTGTGTGTTACTGTCTCAAAAGCCCATTTACCTGAAATTGTTTGTCATCTCTCTGATGTTCTTTGGTTCAAGGATACTGGCTCATACCCTGGAGTGGCTGTTTTACCATCACCACGACACCACAAAACAAATAAAGCTGAGCTGCTGTGGCTTTCAGACGCATTATTTTTATGGCATCTCTGCTTCATTGGACAAAACGAAGAGGAGGCTGACAGGAAAGACAGATGGATACATTTCAACCCATGAGCATCTACAGGATTATGCATCATGGCCGGATGATTCTTAAAGTCACCTTGGACTTTTAGACTCTGTTTATGCAGCAGATTTTACACCACCTGGACAAACGATGCCACAAACTGGAAAAAAGAATTACCTGGTTTATTGGTCAGGTCAGTGTTCACTCACTCTGTTGTGATCAACACAAATTATTGGTGAAATGATGACTGCAGCTCAGAAAGAGACAAAAACAAGAGGCAGCACAGCAGTGATGGTCTGTTCTTCTTTGTACCTTTCGCTGGTTGAACATGAGCCTCAGCTCAACACTGCCCCCCGTGTTTGCTGGTGGTACTGCTCTGTTTGCTGCATCTGGTTACGAACTAGCTCTCTGACATACGGACTATATGAACACAAAGTACGAACAGACGACTCTGTCCAGTATTTAGCATAAGTAACTCGTTCCCTGCTGCTGCTAGCTAGATAGCGGCATGGAACTAAGCAACATGCCACTATTGTGTAGCTGCTATTCTAACGGTACAAAGTAAATCACTGTATTTGCAGGAAAAGCAACAACTGGCTTTTTGTTTCAACTGCTCCATTTCCTGGCCGTCCCTAAAAGAGAAAACATTACAGCACAAACAATAAAAACGCTACTCACATCCAACATCACCCAGTACACAAAATATGACTCCAATAAAATCACCCAGAGAAAAAACACACTAAAACAGAATAAAATCAGGTGTGTATGTTTAAAGCTGTGGCATTGGCTCCTTCCTGTTACTCGTGTGTCCGGCCTGAAGGAAACACTTCATATTCTTAATGCAGAGGGAGGTGTTTGTTTTCTGCATCACCAGCTGTTCATAGACGGTGAGGTCTGTAGGGAGCCTTGGGTTTTACTGACCACCTTCAACACCCTGCTTTAGCTTCTGACTGAGTCCAGAGTCTGGATCCACCAAATCCACCTTCATCCATCTTAAAACACATCTGTAGGTTAGTCTCCATGATATGAAGCTAATGTTAGCATCGATGTTAGCAACGACCTTAGAGCCACAGTGGTGCAAATGTTAGCTTGTTGATACCTCTGTACTAAAATGATGTTAACTCCAGCAGACTTTCTTCACTGGATGTCAAACTGGGACCAAACTGGTACCAGACCAGCCGTAAACAAGGTGGTTTTACTGAGTCTGTTTATTAGAAAGGTCCAGCTGTTGCTGGTTTAGGAATGTGAAGAATATTTATTGGACCTGCAAGTTTGGATCTAAATTAATTAAAATATTGAGTTTTTATACAATTTTGAAAACTTTAAAATGAATAATTTCTGTTCTCATCTCGCGAGTTCTGTGACGTGGATCAGGTGTGATGTGGATCGGGTGTGACGTGGATCGGGTGTGACGTGGATCATGTGTGACGTGGATCGGGTGTGACGTGGATCATGTGTGACGTGGATCAGGTGTGACGTGGATCATGTGTGACGTGGATCGGGTGTGACGTGGATCGGGTGTGACGTGGATCGGGTGTGACGTAGACCGGGTGTGACGTGGATCATGTGTGACGTGGATCCGGTGTGACGTGGATCAGGTGTGACGTGGATCAGGTGTGACGTGGATCAGGTGTGACGTGGATCCGGTGTGACGTGGATCAGGTGTGACGTGGATCAGGTGTGACGTGGATCCGGTGTGACGTGGATTAGGTGTGACGTGGATCAGGTGTGACGTGGATCATGTGTGACGTGGATCAGGTGTGACGTGGATCCGGTGTGACGTGGATCAGGTGTGACGTGGATCCGGTGTGACGTGGATCCGGTGTGACGTGGATCAGGTGTGACGTGGATCAGGTGTGACGTGGATCATGTGTGACTTGGATCAGGTGTGACGTGGATCAGATGAGTTGTGGATCAGATGAGTCGTGGATCAGGTGTGACGTGGATCAGGTGTGACGTGGATCCGGTGTGACGTGGATCAGGTGTGACGTGGATCCGGTGTGACGTGGATCAGGTGTGACGTGGATCAGGTGTGACTTGGATCAGATGAGTCGTGGATCAGATGAGTCGTGGATCAGGTGTGACGTGGATCAGGTGTGACGTGGATCCGGTGTGACGTGGATCAGGTGTGACGTGGATCAGGTGTGACGTGGATCCGGTGTGACGTGGATCAGGTGTGACGTGGATCAGGTGTGACGTGGATCCGGTGTGACGTGGATCAGGTGTGACGTGGATCAGGTGTGACGTGGATCAGGTGTGACGTGGATCATGCGTGACGTGGATCCGGTGTGACGTGGATCAGGTGTGACGTGGATCAGGTGTGACGTGGATCATGTGTGACGTGGATCAGGTGTGACGTGGATCAGGTGTGACGTGGATCATGTGTGACGTGGATCCGGTGTGACGTGGATCAGGTGTGACGTGGATCAGGTGTGACGTGGATCAGGTGTGACGTGGATCAGGTTTGACGTGGATCAGGTGTGACTTGGATCAGATGAGTTGTGGATCAGATGAGTCGTGGATCAGGTGTGACGTGGATCAGGTGTGACGTGGATCAGGTGTGACGTGGATCCGGTGTGACGTGGATCAGGTGTGACGTGGATCAGGTGTGACGTGGATCCGGTGTGACGTGGATCAGGTGTGACGTGGATCAGGTGTGACGTGGATCCGGTGTGACGTGGATCAGGTGTGACGTGGATCAGGTGTGACGTGGATCATGTGTGACGTGGATCCGGTGTGACGTGGATCAGGTGTGACGTGGATCAGGTGTGACGTGGATCCGGTGTGACGTGGATCAGGTGTGACGTGGATCAGGTGTGACGTGGATCATGCGTGACGTGGATCCGGTGTGACGTGGATCAGGTGTGACGTGGATCAGGTGTGACGTGGATCATGTGTGACGTGGATCAGGTGTGACGTGGATCCGGTGTGACGTGGATCATGTGTGACGTGGATCCGGTGTGACGTGGATCAGGTGTGACGTGGATCAGGTGTGACGTGGATCAGGTGTGACGTGGATCAGGTTTGACGTGGATCAGGTGTGACGTGGATCAGGTGTGACGTGGATCAGGTTTGACGTGGATCAGGTGTGACGTGGATCAGGTGTGACGTGGATCAGGTGTGACGTGGATCAGGTGTGATGTGGATCAGGGAAACATCTCAAACCTGCAGGCCTGGTGGTGATCCTGTACCAAAGTGCAGCATATTGATTCTTCTCTATATTCAGGAATAAATGAAGTGCAGTTTTAGTTTAGAACAGTTCTTGGTGGGCCCAGATGGATCGTGGCTCACGTTAAAAACTCGTGGATAAGTTATGTTAAGAACATTTTCATTAATCTGGATGAATTTCCAGTAAGTCTTCTGGAGGGACAGAGCACTGGTCAGTTAGAGCTGCAGATCAGAGCTGGAGATAAAGGAGGAGGACGTACTTGACTCTCCTTAAACGTTACCATGCCGACCAGGCGGCAGGACTCGGGACTCGACACCCAACCTGAGGCTTGACTTGACACTGCAAAGTTTAAAACAAGAAGAGACTAAATGAAGCTTCTGAGATGAATTCCCACCACGAACTGCAGGTCCAGATGCTTTTACCTGCTTCTCAACCAGGACAGAGTCCATGTTGGAGAGATTATAAGACGGTTCTAGAGGGGGATGGATTTTTATAAATAAGTGTGTGTGTGTGTGTGTGTGTGCAGGAGTGTATATAATATATAGATCAGGCATGTTTGGAGGCCTGAAGGGTGAGAAGCAGAAAATTTTAAAGGTTCTCAAGTAACTTCATTGATTTAAACAGATTGAGTCAATAGATGCCAGAGCCTGGAGGAGAGGAAAATGTCGATAGTTTGTAAAGACTGAGCCACGTGCACGGGGCTGGGGATTAACGGGTGGAGAAATACGCTGCCGGTCGATTACACGACATAAATCAGTTTCAGAGACGTCAGATCTTCAGAATCAGACAGAAAGTGTCACCAGAAAGGCCGACGTGGACAATCTGCTCCCATTTAACACAAAAAGACAAAACTAGACGTCCTACAAGCTGTTCAGTGCAACGTATTCGTTTGATTTAATTTAAATTCATTTAGTCCAATTTAATCCAATTTGGTCCATTTTAAATTTTATTTCTTCTCATTTTCTTGATTCACACAATTAATTTATTTTTATTATTTTACTTTTATTGATGTATTTATTTTTACATTGTCTTAAATCATTTTATATTATACATAGTATTTTTATTCAAGTCTTCTTGTTTTTGTTATTTATTTCCTGATTTTTCTATATTTATTTAGCTTTTGTATAATTCTAAATGAATTCTTCAGCGATGGAGGAAAACAGCCAGACACACAGCTAGCTGCAGTGTCGATGTTTAGCTCTCCAGCTAGCTGTGTTTAGCAGAAATGCTCCTTCAGAGAAATCCATCAGCTCGTTTTCACACCACCCGTAGATATTTCCACCCGAACTGATGAAAGTCTTGGAAGATTACAGCAGGACCTGCAGTAAGTCCTCCAGCCATGCAACAGGAAAGGAAGAGGGCCACGCACAGATGCCAGACCCGCCAGTGGCTTCACTCAAAAATGCCCCTGAAGTGTGGATTAAATCCTCTCCTGTGCACAGAGTCAGTGTAAAAATATGGGAGTGCAGAAATGTCCTAAATCCTAAAAGGGTCTAGAAATGTCTGCCTACAGCTTCACAAGCAGAAAAACACTGAGAAGAGATTTTACCAGCGAGGCTTTTCAGATGGAGAGCTCCTCCTTCCTGCAGGACTTCCGGCCGGACCGCATGGTTCACCACGACCCACACAGGAAGCTAACCAGAGCTAACGTTGCTGCAGATGCCTCTACCCACGGACGATGAAACTCAAGCCTCACGAAACACAGAGCCACGTTGGATCGACCCGTTGAAGCTTTGGTTCAGGAAGAGCGCCACCTGCTGGCGGTCTGCGTGATGAGGAGAAACGAGGATTTATTCAAACATGGTTTTTAATTGTCTCCTGGTTGCAGCTTTTCTTGGTCTGTGATCTCAGTGGGACTTTCCCGGTTAAAGATTAGCCAAATGAAATAAAATCCTCATGTTTGGCTGAATAGGTAATGAGACATTTATCTAAAGTAATTAAACGTGTAAACTGACTATATGTGGATATGTAAAAAAGCTTAAACCCTCACATGGATGACAGGGAAACCAGAAGCAATAAGAAATGTGTTGCTTTCTGGCTCTCAGTGCATATCTCTTCAGCTTGTTTTGACAGACAGTGTTATTCATTGTAAATTTCTTCTCCCCCTCTGCCTCACAAACATCATTTAGCAATCCAAAGTGAGAGATTCTCATAGTTTAAGAGAAAATCCAGCCTGAATCATTGCCATATGAAAGCAAAAAGCTGCTTCCAGGGGCTTTAAATGCCTCATTCATGTCACTCATGCTCAGGTTTTTATATAAAGTCTGACTAGTTTCCCTCCAAAAGAAGAGAAAAGTGCACTAAGACGATTATATTTGATATACGGCTGTCAAATCATCATGACTAAACCTTTTAGAAACAACTCAAAGTGGTTTTGTTTGGGGGGAGAAACATTCTTATTTACCAAACTTTAAAGATTAAAACTGCCTCATCTGGAGAAAGGTGCACGAGGCGTCAAACAGAGGCCGGTCTTTAAACTCAGCTCTGATAATGATGGGGAAAGTTAAAGCTCATGAATGTGACAGATGGAAGAACAAAACTCGGTGAGGAGTGGAAGCAGCGAGGAGTCATAAATCACAGCGGCTTTCCTTCCAGGTGGTCTCGTAACCGAGCCGTCGCTTTACTGTCTGCAGAGGTTTCTGCTTTTTTTAACAATGTTTTTATGAAACTTTGCTTGATCTGTCGGCCAGTTCTGCACTCAGTGTCAGAACAGCGAGCTGGAGGGAGACGACGACCTTCTAGTGCAACATTTAGTCCTCTGTACACAACAGCTTCATCCACACATGCACAAGTTAAAAGATCCGCGTTCCACCCGTGTATGTGTGGCCTCTCTACAGACATGATGTGGGGTTAACTGGTCTCTCTAAATTCTCCCTAGGACTGAGCATGAGTGGTCTTTTATCTCTGTGCTGGCCCTGCGTTGGACTACCTGTCCAGGTGTACCTGCCTCTTACCTGCTGGCTTAGGCTCCAGCTTCCCTGCGACCCGTAATGGACGAACTGGTAAAGATAATGGATGATGATGAAGTCTATTAAAAGCATTTCTCATATTAACTTTAATCTGAAACAGTTTCTGAAACTTTCTGTAGAACGGATCGAATCTGTTGAATCGGATTCTTGTCTTCTGCCCCCTGGTGGACAAATTCTGCACCACAATAATGTTGGTTGGTTATTACACAAACATTGTTTTTGTTCATTATTTTCATACAGTTTGTTAAAGGACCTAATTAAAAACTCCAGATTAAACATGTATAATATTGCTGGGCAACAATTAAAATTTCAGTCGCATTAATCGCATTGTTACAAACAAAATGTCCTTTTTCCTCTGGAAGCAGACCTGCTGCTATATGAAGAAAATGCCGCGAATTTTGGTTTACAAACACTAAATCAGGGGTGTTCAACCTGTGGCTCCGGAGCAGCAAGTGGCCGTCTGGACCTTCCACAATGGCTCTTAACACACGGCTAAACATGCTAAAGAACTAACTCATGTTTTTAAATATAGATAAAATAAAAATGCAGATTTTTAACAGTTTTTCTTTTTTTTCATGGAATAATTGCATGAATTTCTACAACATAATGACACTAAAAGTACCAGGAATATTTTTTTTATCTATTTTTCTAGTCATTAGGTTGAAAACTATGAACCTTTATTTACATAATTTTTCCCAAATATCTACATCCCATAAAAGAAAGTCTGTCTGTTCTCTTTCTGCAAAAGTTTGATGTTTTTCTTCATTTTAAAACCTAAAAATAAACATAAAAATGTGGTTATTCAAAAATGACAAGTTTCTTATAGAAGATATTTGTCAGAAATTATAAGTCGTCTTTTTTTCCAAAGGTCTGGTAACTTCTACGTCTCTAAAGGAGTTTTATTTAGCTGGCTGAGGGAAAAATGGCTCTTTGGATTGGAAAAGCTGCATTCATTAAAACGTTTTCATGAAGGAGGTCTTTAAGGAAAATACTGGGAACCAGTGCTGTGACTGGTCTTACAAGCCCTGGTGTTTGTGTTTGAGTAGCTTCAGGTGCTAACACCTTGTAGCCTTCTCAACAGAATGAAATGCTCCTTTGTTCTGCTTTAATTCACTTCTGAATTGAGCTGTCTGGTTATCTCAGCCTTATGATGAGTGCTATTTTGCCTTGAGCATAATTAAACAGATGAGCAAATATTCCACATCAACAGGATTCTGAGTCAATTTGTTTTACTGTCAGACTAATGCAGACAATAAAGAGTCAGCGAGCCTTTTCTTTTCCTTTCCCCTCTCTGAATGCAGATGTGAGGAGCTGCTGATCACGGCCACTTAATGCAGCAGCCCACAAGCATGCAGGCACGCCAACACACACCAGCACGCCAACACACAGCAGCACGCCAACACACACCAGCACGCCAACACACACCAGCACGCCAACACACAGCAGCACGCCAACACACACCAGCACGCCAACACACAGCAGCACGCCAACACACACCAGCACGCCAACACACACCAGCACGCCGCGCACATTACAAGCACAACAATGTGAAAACGACTTCAGTGTCAACTCAAGTGGGTTTAGAGACATTTGGCTGCAGTTTCCACATCAAACAGAGTCGGCAGACATCTGCGGAGCGGCAGCTGGAGGGATGAAGCGAGAGGAGGGAGGGAGGAGATGATGGGAATGAAAGGATTACCCTCCACAGCTGGAAACACTCCCCCGCTGACAGGATAGGAGACACTTTCAACCTTAGATGTGGATGCAGATTATTCTTGCAGCCGCTGCAGTGACAGTATTTCTCTTCAAGCTTTGGTCCGAGACAGACTGGAAACCAGTCACACTGGCACTGAACTGGGAAACAGAATACTGGTTTCAACCAGTCAGCAGCATCTTGAGCCATTTCTAAACCACAAAATTGAGATAAAAAATGTAAAAAAAAGTCAGTTTAAACAACAACACAGGTGGTTGTTTAATAATGTTTGCAGATTAAAAGAACATGTTTAGGGTGAAATCTCCAGGCCAGCGAGATTCATTTGAAACGAAGTCGCAGGTTTCTGGAAGAGCAGCAGCAACTTCCTGGTTCATTTTTACAGGTGAGAACTTTCTGATTCAACTTGTACATAAAAATGTGATTTAATCAGCTTTAATTTTAACGTTTGATTCCACGTTTTCTCTCTAAGAACTGGACATGTGTGTTGGTCCGATGTTGAAGCTGGTGGAGATTTTCCAAGCCGCCATCGAGGTCATCGACACGCCGTGGATTTGATTTGTTCTGGGCTTCATTGACCTGTTTGGTTTTCACGGCTCTTTCTATAACATGTGCATGAACTTGGTGACCTGGAAGAGATGAGCCTTCACATGACACAATGAATGAAATCCCCTTCAGAAACGTGTGACGGCTGTTTTCCTGCAGGGATTAACTTTGCTAGACTCCCTCTATGAAATGGAAACAGTTCTCCAGGTCGCACCGCCTTGAACTCATTCCCTCGCTGAGTTTGTCCACCGTGGCCGTGGAGCAGGAATATATAACCCAACAGAGAGCCAGATGCTAACGTAGCGAGCGCTGCAGCCCCTGACAGGTGACAACTTTAGCTGCTTTGCAAACCATATGGCCAGCAGGGCCGGGTCACATTGTTGGTTAAATACTCGGCGGCTCTCCAGAGACAGTCGCTTTAACCTGCATGACAAACCAGATGGCGCGTCGACCCCGGCCACAATGTTCAGACTCGCTACAGGATGGAACTCTTTTCCCTTTTAACACACCAAAAAGAAACTATTAAAGCTAACAGAGACATCAAGGACGAGCTGGACTAAAAGCAGAGTTCTTCAGGGGGAAAGGTTGAAGTGAAATCATAGAAGTTAAAAGTATTTGTCAGACTTTGTTAGACTGAGCACATTTTACTGGAGCAGAACAAAAGCCTTCAGAGTGATGCTGGAAATACGGAAGAAACCTCCAGGTAGAGGACATGTCACTGAGACAGTCAACAAGCTCCCACCTGCAAACTGTGGCCTTCATGCTGAGGACGTTAAATTCCTCAGACAAGGTAACATCAATATCCTGATAAGGTTCTCCTCCGTTTCACCAGACAGTCAAACTCAGCTCCAGTCCAACCAGTTAGTCCCACCATCCAGCCAGGATCAGGACTGAAAGTATGTCTTATATAAACACACACACACACACATATATATATATATATGTGTGTGTGTATATATACACACACACATATATGTGTGTGTGTGTGTGTGTGTGTGTGTGTGTGTGTGTGTGCAGGTAAGAGTGAATGGAAAAGTAAGGAATGAGTGGGAAGGGAGTGAATAAACACATTGACAGAATCTCCTGCAGGAAGACCGAAGCTGCAGAGTTTCTTATCAAGCGGACGCTCCGGCTGACAAGGAGCGCTGTAGAAATGGCTGCTCCGTCAGTATGCCTGTTCTGTAGTCTTGGATGGGTTGTACTGAAAACAGGAATTTCCCTGCAAAGGGATTAATAAAGTATTTTTCATTCATTCATTCATTCATTCACCGCTGTAATGTCGGCTTCGGGGGACTCTGGAGGGGAGAAATGAGCGCTTACGCTGCTCTGCAGGTTTCCACGCTGCACCTGGACTCTCCGGTCTGTGAAGGACTATGTGCATGTGGACAGTTTAAACGTAGCCAATAGCTCCAGCTTCTGTTAGACGGTCAATGATGGAACATGATTAGAAATAACAGAACAGCTGCAAGTCATGGACTAAACAGAACATTTTAGATCATTTATGTTTTGTCCTTATAACATATCTGTTTTAAATATGGAGATTCAACCAAAGGTCTGGTCCTGTTTTTTTATTTTTCCAAGCCAAGGCTGGGAAAAAGACCGAAGACATCAAACAGTCCGAGACCTGAAACACATCCAGCCAGCGAGGCTGGTGAGAATATGTCGGCTTAATGCACACGACTAGAGTGAGTTACCGCCTCCCTTCCCAGGCCAGAGGCTTATCCGGAGCAGATCAGCTACGACCCGCCGTTGCTCCTCTTTACATTCACACAGGACACGATGCACTCGGCTCGGACTGACAAGGCAAATTATGTGAAAGAGTGTAAGTAACACTAACCACAACATGTTGGCATGTTTCCGTCTATAAGATAAATGACATTATTAACCTGATGCATCAAGGTGCAGATATTAACCCTTTTCACATGCCTGTTCTGCCTCATTGTGGATCTGTGTGAATCTGAAAGGACAGGGTGAAAAACAGCCCCTCAGAGCCCGGATAGGAGGGCGTAACAGGGGAACAAGTCCACCTCCTTCAACTTCTTCATGCTCTACGTTAAATAAGCATGCAGCCGGAGCCTTCGGTCCATCTTCAGCACCTCTACATCCCTTTCAGATGCATGTCCGAACGTAGCAACCGGAGCAGTACCACCGGAAACCACAGGGGGCAGTACTGAGCAGTAAGGCTGGCAGGTTCATTTGTACGTCACATTTCAGGTACAAGACAGTTCAGAGTACTGTCAAAGAGTATTTACAGATATATATGTATATATATATACATATATATATACATACATACGGCTGTGTGGTTTGAACGCTGACTGGGGTCTTCCTGTGTGGAGATGCATACGTTCATCATTTGCAGACCTGACAGAAAATTTTTTAAAGAAAAAGATTTCTGTCTAATTTAGATGATGAGTTCTTACACGTTTAACCAATTCCATGAGAAGAATTATAATAATCTGAGTTTCAATGGGCAAATTGGGCAAAAAGAGTTTTATAAATGGAAGCATAAATATGGCTATAAATATGCTCATACATTTGGCAGACGCTGCAGAGTGAAGAGTAGATCATCCAGGTATTTCTGTGCAGCTTGATTTAAGTGCCTGCGTTAGCGAACAGGCTTCCCTCCAGCATTTAATTACCAGCTTCACTGACAGCTACAAGACATGAATTATCTAAAGTACTTATTTCTAAAGTCAAAACTTAGAAAAACATCAGTAATCATAAAACTGGATCCACTCCAGGCTGCCTACAAATCTACACAAACTCAGCTCATTTGTCAGTAAAACTTCAGTGTTTTAATACCAGAGAAATCTAAAGAGCTCCAGATGCATCAACAGCTGCAGGCAAGACAAGGATGGAGAATAAGGCATGAAGAGGGGGTGAGGGCGTGCAAATGGGGGGAGAACCGAGA
This sequence comes from Melanotaenia boesemani, assembly GCF_017639745.1. Taxonomy (NCBI): domain Eukaryota; kingdom Metazoa; phylum Chordata; class Actinopteri; order Atheriniformes; family Melanotaeniidae; genus Melanotaenia; species Melanotaenia boesemani. The sequence goes on along the minus strand of NC_055688.1, from coordinate 37,736,242 downwards.
AAACCCGTCTAGAAGCACTTAAATCTTAGCTTAGAAGCTTCGATTTGGTTCAGGATGACTTTAAAATCTGCCTTGACAAGAAAACGCAGCTTTAGTTGTGTTTGTTTGGTGTAATTGAGCTGAACTCCTTTCAGACAAGCCAGAGGGCTGATCGGAGGCTTTTCACTGCTGAAGCTGAAGGAAAACAGACACGCCGGTTTCAGCTATTTACTGACTGTTTCACAAGTAAAACAGACGTGTGTTAACGGCGAGACCCAGACCTCAGCGTCAGCAGCAACATCATGGTGATGTATGCTGATGTACTACCAGCCCCACCCCAAATGCACACGCACACACACACACGCACACACACACACACGCACACACACACACACACACACGGCCACTCGAGAGGAGTGCTGTTGTCAGCAGATATGCTGCAGGCGACTGTCCACCCCCGCATCCTGGAGACAGCCGTTCAGCACCACGGACAGCGGCAGAAGCTCCTCATCAACAGAAACCTGCTTCTTATTACAAAATCGGCTCTCACACACTCTTCATCCTTCATCAAATCAGTGAGAAAGAGAACAGGTGAACCTATATGTGATCAAACCAAATAAAATGCTTTTCATTTAGGGTGGCAAAAGCTAGGAGTCCACCCAGACAAGGATTACAGACAGTAGATACACGTTGTTCCAACATATGAGGTTACAGGTATGATGCCATAGATTCAACCCCCAGTAATTCCACTTCCTAACAAAGAGCTGCACTCACTCATTAGACGCTCATCTTACGAGCCTCTCTCAGAAAACGTACGGTGCTGGTCTGGTCCAAAGTCTTCGCTCTGCTGCTCTCAATAAACAGGATCGCCAGTCCATCGGGTCTTCCCATGCTGCTTCTTAAATAATCTTTCTGAATTTGGAGAATGAGTGCCAGTGGCGACAGGACAGGGAGGATGACATGTGGCAGTAATGCAGTGCAAACATCAGTACATGATGCTGCCATCACAATTAGCATCTTAGCCAAATCCTTCCCAGTTAGCTCTTTTGCTATTTCAGACTGAAAGCAGACTCTGAATGAGGAGCTGGTCGGGGAAACCTCGGATAAATCCTGGCTGTAGTGCTTGGCGTGGCGCCGGGCATCCTGAGGTGGCTAGCGTACCTTGTTAGTTTCGAAACCTCTGTGAAAGTGGCTGATTATGATGTCCAGGCTGGCGTTGTCAGCCTTTCATCTTCAGACTTCATCGAGGTGGCGTTTTTCTCTTTGGTACATTTCCCTGACGGCGTCTGGGCCCCGGAGCAGCTGCACAGGTTCCACCGTCGATATTAACACCACTGGTCTTGTTACCGAAGATGGTGTGCATCCATGGGGACCCTTTTGACTTGATATAATAATAAAAAGCATAATTTTCCATGTTTCCCTGCAGCTGTTTTTAAGCTGGTAACCTTTAGTCCTTCAAACCGCTGCAGGTTGAGCATGATGAGCAGCAGGAAGCACGCTGGCTAACGGCTTTCTATCAACTAAAACTGTCAAGTTTGGCAGGTGAAATTCAGAAATGCTGGGAATTCAAAACTTGTTTCCCAAACGCTTCCTTACATATAGATGCAGCACAAAGTTTTCCATCTTGGTTTTGGTTTAAACTCTCTGCAGCTTCCCGTTGCTGGAAGAGGAAGCTGGGATAACAGGAAGGCCCAGTCGGTAGAGCGATGTGGTGGTGGGCCTTCCTGCTCGCACAGTAAACTACAAGTCTGCTGTTTTTAATGCAGAATGAATTTGTTAAACTGAGATGTGTTAAAAAAACACATCTGGAAAGACATTCCTGGACCAAATTATTATTCTACATTTTAACATTAAGAGCATGAATTCATCTCCTACTTTGAGCGAGTCTTGCAGGACTTTTTAGCATCTAGTAAAAGGTCAGAGGATGAGGTCAGGTTAGGACCAGAGGACTGTTTCGCTCATCAGGAATTAAATTCCTCGGTATCGTCAGTTTACATAAACATCGTGTCCGCACCGACAGCCGGTCAGCACGACTTGCTCATGGAGCAAAAACAAAGTTTATAGTTTCAGACACGTCCTGCAGCCTCGTCTAAATAAGACCGGAACAAACTGCAGACTCCTCAGTGTTTTCTGCTGGGTTCAGTCCAGCAGCGACACACCGAGAACCAGCCTCTGATCTAACAACGTTGTTCTTTAGGAGAAAATGTGTTAATCCCACAGATTAATCTCTTTGCATCAATGCTGTAGTTTTGTCTGTGTTCATACATCTGAAGGCTGCACGGTGGTGGTGGTCAGCACCGCGGCCCGACAGCAAGAAGGTTGCTGGTTCGATCCTGGGGGAGGGTGGAACAGTCTGCATGTTCTCCTGTGTATGCGTGGCTTCTCTCCAGGTTCTCCGGCTTCCTTCCACCGCCCAAAGACATGATGTTGGGTTAGCTGGTCTCTGCTCTGGACTAAACGGTGCACAAAATGAACGGAAGTAAATGAATTAAAATAACAGCCTGTCTACAGAAACCAGCACATGGCCTCGAATCGTGTCTTCAATCCTCCATCCTGAGGCAGAAACTTATGTTGAGGACACAACAATAATTTTCTCTAATTTATCAGAGTATTTATGAACAGTTTGTCCCAGTAAATGGAGTCTTTTCCTTCCATTTGTCCCAGTAAAGCTTTCACTGCACCTCAAGGACGATCAAGCCAACGGCCTGCAGCTGACTTCCAGCAGCACAAGGTTGGAGGCTTTTGTGGTCATTATGTTATGTTTAATTACTCTACAAACCTCTCTGTTTGGTCATTCTAGGTATTACAAAAGGGAGTTTTCCATTTTCCTGGTTGATCATGTCCTTGATGCGGTTTCAGAAAAGCAGCAGCACATAAGTTACCATGGCGATAGCCTGGCTTAGATCAGGGTGAAATTTAATTACCAAAGCCGCAGTGATTCAGTTTCTAGAAAGACTGCAGCTAACATGGACGTTAAAGGTGGCGTGTGAAACAAGATCAATAACAGAAAAACGTTTCTGTGGCTACGTCATGACTTTACTAAATGTTTGAATTCTTAGATTTAAATCTGTGGCTCCACATACATGGCAGCTGCCACCATTTGTACTACGGTGTCTCTGAAGGGACAAACAACATATGTGAAGCTTTAAACCTGCAGTAGCAGCTTTGTCTGATAGGAGCTAGAGCACTGTTGGGATAAGCAACGCCTTAAAAGCACCATAGAAGAAGACAGGACAGCTGTAGTTACCTGTAGCGCTGGATCACTCACACATGAAAACATGGAAGAATTTTTGCCGCTGCTGTACATTCACAACTCTCAGCTGCTATTTACATAGTTTATGAAGTTCTAATAAAAAAAGTGGAGATTTTCTCAGTTTGTAGGTCTGATGCTGTACGTAAGAACTGCGTGTACCAAGAAAACATCCTTGCGTGTGAACATAGTTGCTAATAAAGTTTTTTCTGATCCTGATCTTCATTAAGTTCATCTGGAAAGAGCGACTGAAACGCTGACAGCACGTTGCTGAAGGCTGCACGTCGACCCGCCGGCTGGTGGAAACTGTGTGTAATAATAAAGCAGAAAATTCCCCAGTTTCACCATAAAGACAAACTTCTGCTCCTGCTGAACCAGGAGCTCATTTACACTTTTATCCCGGTTCTTTAATCAGAAAAGTCTCCAGCAAAATGGCCCTTAAACACGCTTTTATTAGTTAAACAAGAACAAGCACTTCATCAAGAGCTTTATCCTTTTAGAAAATATTGAAATTATGTTGTTAATTATTTTATTTCTTTATTCATTTACATTTTTTATTTTATTTATTGCATATATTTATATATTTCTATGAACAAAAGATTTATATTTTTAACATTATCAAATAAAACTTTAACATGTATTGAGAAAACTGACATTTTATTAACTCCATGAAGAAATTATTTTATATATATAGATAATATTTTACTTTTTATGTTTATCCATGTTTTTCTCTATTTTGTTTGACATATTTACTCATTTACGTGCTCAGAACTTCTGCTGCAGCTGCAGGTTTTCAGTGTATCCCTGCTCCAACGCACACATTGTTTACGCCCAGGACATCTCTGACACAGCTGATAAAACTTTGACTTCTTGACTCCGTTTATCATCTTCTGGTTTCTGCCGACATTCAGCGATATTCAGTATATCTGTAGATGAGAAAACGACGCGACTGTTGGATGAACTTTATATTTGTGACATTTTGTGGAACATTTCCAGCCAGTTCTGGTCCTGAAGGGGTCACCTGCTGCAGGGTGCCGTCTCCGCTCCTGAATATAAACTCATGTCACGTTATACGAGGGCATCCTCTCTTTTTCTGCCCTGTAAGTGGAAACATGACACGCTTTTAAGTGCTGTCCATATCATCGTCTTCTAAGAGGACTTTGAGCAGAATTTGCTCCTGTGGAATTATTTTTTCTCGCTTTTATCTCATGACCTGACTGCGCTGATTAAATGTTCGGGTTCAGTACTTTCCAATCATGTGCTTTAACATTCGCGTCTTGTTTCCTCTTTCTTTCCCCGTATGTCCACACTTTCATTGCTGTCTCGCTGGGTGGGCAGTGATTGCTCATTGCATTAACTCCTTAATGCCGTATGTATCATACAAATAGTTTGAGACCTTTTGCACATTTTTATGATGTTGCACATTTTACATTTTGAACAAAAGACTGTTAAACAGTCTTGTCTTCTGCCCCCTGGTGGACATCTTTGGTACTACAACAATTTGACATCTCACATGGATAAACGGTACAAATACAAAAATTACTTTGTGAAATATTTTCTTACATTTGCTTGAAGACCAAACAGCCAAATAAAGACTTTAAAATTGTAAAAAAAAATAAATTGCAATTTTCTTCCATTTTTTCTTGGGTCAGGCATTAAAGCGTTAAGCCACTGTGCTGGCCAATCAGAATGCTTTATTTAGCAGCGTCCTCAGTGCTCTGATGCCTTCGGTCTTTGGTAAAGTCAAAGTATTTTTATACATGAACGTGTAAAAGTTCTGTTACCAGCACCAGCTCAGTCTGAGCTTTAAAAGTCCCTAATGTGACACAAGCCACACAGATAATATGTGATAATTCTCCAAGACGGAGTTTGCATGAAGGACACAGAAAGTCTGCAGCTGTCAAATTACCAAGTCTTAGTCTGTGTCGAAGTAACCGCAGCACGACCCATCTTTCCTAAGCTAATGTTCAAAGTTGCCCAGATCATAAGAAGTCTTTAGACTAGGGGTGGGCAGCTCTGGTCCTCGCGGGCCACAGTCCTGCAGGTTTTAGATGTTTTACTGCTCCAACACACCTGATTCAAATTGAATCTCTCTCATGATGACCCACTGATCTGCTGCAGCAAGAAACATCCAAACCCTGCAGACCTGCAGCCTTGAGGACTGACTTTGGACACCCCTGCTTTAGGCCTTTCCAAAACTAAGACCCAGTAGCAGCAAGACTCTCAGTCACCAAACCCCTCACCAGTCCACTGCTCTCTGCTGATTACCAACCTCTCCGTTCACCTGAACAGAACTTCTTACATGTCCATGCTTCTACAGACTCCAGCCCAGATCCTCTGACCATGCATAGAAAAATATTGGGTAATGCTCCAGAACCACAGGTGATGCCTACAACCTCTGCAGTGCACCATAAAGGTGCACAAGTGACATTTTAACTAAGGCCATATATACATAGATGATCTTTCTGAGGCCTTTTTATGCTAAAATAATGTGCAGAATCAGCAGGGACGACAGAACTCCTCATTTGCTGCCTTTTAAAACAGGAAGTTCAATGTGAAAAACTGCTAGCAATGCGTAGAAAACGCAGACAGAGGGAGATGAGGATGAAGAGAGGCGAGATAAAGGTGATTTTTTGGTGGGAGGTGTTGAACTTTGTGTCACTTCAAATGGAGATAAATGATTAGCCCTGAGGGGTGACAATAAATGGAGGGTCAGAAAACAGCAACAGGGAGAACGGAGTGAGAAGCTGAGGGTAAAAGATCACTAAATAGATGGACGAGGGTTAAATGGATGATTGTGTGAGATGGGCTGAAGGTAGCGGACCGGAATGAAATGAGCGAGGTATCAGCCTGGATGAATGGATGCGGCAGCTGCAGGGAGGGCAGGTTGAGATGTTTTAACTGGCCTTCCTCTCAGCAGCGATAGCAAAGCCTCTGGCAGCTCACAGCCTCTGGTTATCTCCCTAATTAAACTCATTTACTCGACGCTGACATCTAATGGGTTTACTTTGAAGCCAGTTTGACATTCTTTGGAAGAGAATAGATGTTCCAGCCACTGTGGTAATGAGGAAGTTTCTTGCAGGATTTTCTATCGCTGCATTAAAGATGTTCCATCAGATCTAAAAAGACAGTCGAGCTGGCGTCGATATCTCCTCTCAGGCGATCAATATGGAGGACAGAAGTGATCCGATCGCTCACTTCAGAAGCAAGATGAGCGACAGGATGAATGGGGGTGAAGCAGAAGGGCCTGATGGAAAGTTTACTTTGCCTTGGAACCTTCCTAATGAAAATGACCACAAAATATTTGAGCAGCAGTCATGATGAGATTTCTATTTTCCTCTAGCAAAGGATCGACCTGAAAGGAAATAATTCCATCCCAAATTTCCCTGCAGCCGCAACTTTTACAGCGACGCTTGATTATGTTCGTCCAGTTGTCCCAACGGTGGCTGGTGAGGATAAACATGAGGGCAGTGGGGCAAGTGTGCAGAAATGTTTCCTTCTACCTCTGTGAGAAAATGAATGTGATGAAGTTTGTAACATTATGAGAAAGCGACGTGGTTCAGTCCAGGTGTGGAGCAGCAGAGTGACCATGATAAGCTCTCTAGTTGTTCAGGAGCTCCCTGCAGACGTCTCTGCGACGTAGACACGCCTTACACATGGAGGGAACCTGACGTAGTAACTTAAAGAACAGAAAACGCCGTCCTTTCCTTTAACTCAACACAACCGCCACATACGTCAAAGATTGTCTATTAGTGACAGACATCTCACTCTAACACAAACCCATATTCACTCCGAGACTCCAGCAGCAGGTTCAAACCACCACTTCCACCCGGTCGCTCTCCTCCACCCAGTAACTCTCCTCCACCCGATTGCTGTCCTCCACCCAGTAACACTCCTCCACCTGGTCGCTCTCCTCCACCCAGTAACTCTCCTCCACCCGGTCGCTCTCCTCCACCCAGTCGGTCTTCCACCTGGTCGCTCGGGGTTAACGTCTCGTTTCCGGGTGTAGCGTCAGGTCTGTAGATGTAACTATAAACATGTGTGGTATCCACAGAAAGTCCAGAATCTCAGCTACCAGCTCAGTAAAACCATTTCTATCACCAACAAACACAGTTAAGACAGCAATAATTAAAAAACCAGGTACACAAAGTCTGAAATCACATGTAAACACAGATGATGTTTCCCCATGAACACGAACAAACGGCTCCTCTACTGAAAGCTCACATCTCACAGATTCCACAGCTGGAAGTTTCATCTTAATATGACCAAGATTCACCGAACCAGAGACTTAAGAAGACCTGATTTATGCTCCACGTTTGTAAAACATGGTCAGAAAATGTCAAAACTTCTATTGACCAGGATAAAACTGCATTTAATAAAAAAAAAAAAAACAAAAACAAACAAAGAAAAAACTAATTTCTCATTGTGTTTTAGGAGCAGGAGTTTGATTGGACAAAGGCAAGAGTTGGTTCTCCTGATCATTTACATCTAGGGCCACCCCATGAAGAACAATGGCCGCATTTAAATGAGATTTAATTTCCCTTTAATTCAGAATAAAAATGAAATCCTCTTTAAAATGACCTTGTAAACATCTCATTTCAAATGAAGATGACCATTCGAAATTAAACTTAAATCTGAAGTGGCTGGTTTATTTTAATTTTAAATCCAAACTGAATAATTCCTTGATCATGTCTACCTTCATTCTGCTTTCAATTAATTTCAGGTTCCCTTGACCTGTCGCCATGACAACGCTGTACTCTACCTCCCTCCTCAGCTGACAGAGTGAAGCAGGATGCTGGTGTCGAACTGCTGCTTCAAAACTAGAATCAGCATCAGAGCGAGAATGGTTCGTATTCCATGTTGTAGATGAAACAAAAAGAAGCAGGAACTGGAGTTTGTTTTCTTCTGGTAGACGTAAATACGTCACGTTCCCCGTCCAATCAGACGCCCCCAGACAGTGAAACTGTAAATAATGGTCTTCAGCACAACTTGATGGCATCTTTTAATCTTGCATCAAACATTTCTGGGGGAGGGAGGTAATGTCAGGAATTCAGAACTAAATCCCTTTTAAATGCACAAACAGGAAGTTCTGCAGGAAATCTACGGTCCTAGAACCGGACAACCGCCATCCGGATCCATTTTATTTAAATCAAGAGTGTTGGAGTGGGAAACTTCTGAAACTGGCAAGACAGTGACCCTCAATGGCTGGAGCTGAATATCCCTGTAATAAAATATTCCAACAGTACGCTCATAGACCCCCCATGAAGATCTCAGGTCACATCAAAATCCCAGGGATATTTTGGAAGTTTTTTTTCTTTGTCTCTCCAGAGATTAAATCCACAAAGGAGTCAGTTAAGCATCAGAGAGTTTCCGCAGACAGACACTAGATTTTACTGCATTCCAGCTGTATTAGAGCTATAAATCAGCCTTACTGAAGCTGACAGATGCAGCCTACAGCTCTCTTCCTCCTCCATCACACAGCGTCATATTTATTTTACTTTACTGGAGCTACAAAATCAGCAAAATGAAATACAAGGCAGGGCAAAGAGGCGGATACTGCCCTCTTATAAATCCTCATGTCAGAGAACAGGGTTTGTGTGTATATTTCTGCATTTAAGTTTAATTTATAAACAGCCACTTACCTTTCCCCTCTACTTAAATCTGTTTCCCACCAGCTGTTTTTGAGTTCGAAATGTTGGAAATGTCACAAAGTAATCTGACGTTTCCATCTGTTTACCAAGTATACGAGCTTTGTGAACGCCTCAGAAAACAAATCAAAGATACTTATTTTCTAAATCTAAATTGTGCTGGCATCCATGCTAATGGGTGACTTTGAACTTTGAACATGGTTGTTGGTCTGAGTATTTACTGCTGGTGTCAGAGGCCAGAGCAGAATGGGCAGAGATGAAAGGCAACTAGACCCAACTAGAAAGTTTCTAGGAAACTTAGATGGGTGCTAATGTAGCTACAACCCGCTTAGTAGGGCTGGTGTTGGAAAGACAGAGCACCTGAGCTACCATGGTGATAGAAAAGGTGCTAATGAGTCTGGGGGCGGAGCTTAAGGCAGACATGCTGCCTGACCTCATCACTGACGGCGCCATGACCTCGTTAATACTTGTTTACTGGTTTTCTGTGCCTTGAATCAGAACCTTTATTTAATTTTTCAAGTTTTCCAAGTCACAGTTTCAGGAAAATCTCCTCCCTAAGTAGTTTCTTCTTTTCTACCCGGCAAACACTGTGAAGCAACAGCCGAGTCTCGCTCTGAGGTAAACAGGCTGCCATTAGCTCAAACTTCTCCGTTCCCTCTTTTCCCGCCTCGCTTATCCTCTAATGCCGCTTCACAGCTCACGTTCTTCCCTGAAGCTCAGAGCCACACTTTGGAAAACAAATATCTCAGAGGTGTGGATGTTTCCCTCTGTGGAGATCCTCTTACACACCATGGTGATGATGATGATGATGAGGAGGAGCGGCCTTTCATTTCTCTCTATGTCATCATGTAGAATAATAAACCCTCTCTCCATCCTTCACTTGGTCCCTCCCATCTGCAGAGTGGACGTCTTCCCTTTTGGAAAGAAATTCCCCAAAGCTCCGCTCATTTCTTTCCTTTAGAGGAAAACAGACAGAATGTCTCAGTAAAAGGTTTCAGGTGCTTTTCTTTAATAAAAGAAGAGAACTAAAACGAAGAGATAAAAACAGGTAGAAATATGTGGGGATAAGAGAAAACATTTCTGACTGTAAACCATCTGTTTCATGAGGCATATGTAAGTATTCCCCACATGGACTGGCTTGTTGGTTTTGTGTACAGACAAACAAACAACCACCAGCTGTTTGTGCTTGTAGCTTGTAGTGGTGTGATACCAGTGGGCTGTTCCAGCCTGCTTCCCCCTGGCTTTTAGACGGTTTTGCTTTCAGAGCTGATAAACACAACTGTGTATTTTATTTTGGCCGCTATGGCGACATTGTGTCCCATTATTACATCAACTAATGCAGAAGCCGTGATGGAGACACCTCTTGTGACAGATCGTTGTCATGGTAACTTGTTAAAGCCCCAGTGTGAAAGAATTATTCCCATCTAGTGGTGCGCTAATGCAAGTAACCGAGTCGTGCTCTCTGGAACTTCACCGTTTAAACTAGTTATTACAACTACGGAAGCCAGAGAGTCAAAAATGTGAAAACGTACACATGAGGGGATGAGGTACACATGAGGAGATGAGGTACACATGAGGGGATGAGGTACACATGAGGGGATGAGGTACACATGAGGAGATGAGGTACACATGAGGGGATGAGGTACACATGGGGAGATGAGGTACACATGAGGGGATGAGGTACACATGAGGGGATGAGGTACACATGAGGGGATGAGGTACACATGGGGAGATGAGGTACACATGAGGAGATGAGGTACACATGAGGGGATGAGGTACACATGAGGGGATGAGGTACACATGAGGAGATGAGGTACACATGAGGGGATGAGGTACACATGGGGAGATGAGGTACACATGAGGGGATGAGGTACACATGAGGGGATGAGGTACACATGAGGGGATGAGGTACACATGGGGAGATGAGGTACACATGAGGGGATGAGGTACACATGAGGGGATGAGGTACACATGGGGAGATGAGGTACACATGAGGGGATGAGGTACACATGAGGAGATGAGGTTTTTTATGCCCATAAGCTACAAGCATGGCCTCCATGTATTTGGTCCCGAGCAACGGCTAACAGCTAACGTTATGGTGTGGAATCGTTTTTCAGCTGATTTATCAAGGGAGGTGGCGACGCATTGATCCGAAATAAATATTATCTTAGAGATATTTTTGTGTTAGAATGCGGTTCTAGTCATTACATCACGAAGAGAAACTGATATTACTTTGGTCTGTTCTGGCCGGATAGAAGGACGATTACTCTGACAAACCAGCTGAAATAAACGATGAAACTCGATGGAAAGCTCTCTGAAAATACGTCTGAAAGAAGCGCATGATATCCTACTGGTATGACCTCTGTGCTTTTCTACTGTAGGCTAACTAAAAACCGAACCGTTTCTGACGTTCTTTAATGGAAGTTACAGTAAATGATCCATCTTAACCCATAAGAGCCCGACGTGACATACATACATATAGTTTCTGAGACATTTTGCTTCAATTTATGGTATAAACTTTGTTCAAAATCCTGTTCAACACAATCTGATACTCATCCTCTGTCCCCTAATAGATGCCCAGAAGCAGAAAACCACATTATAATATTTTTAATGTATCTCATGGTAATAAATGCAACCTCCGCGTCCATGTTGAAGTCCCTCTCTTTCATCGGTTGCCTCCATCTGATAAATGCTCCACTGATGTACACGCTCGTTTTCTCCCGTTATTATTTCTTTTTTTTTTTTTTGCCTATATTTTGCTCCGTCTCGCCAGGCAAAGAGAACACATGGTCCTCCATTTCAATGTAAACTGGCAAACAGTCATACCTTCATGTTTCTTTCCTCGTCCTCAGTCTTGGATCAAGCTGGAAACATCAAAGCATTATTTTTCTACATAGTTTTCTTTGTGACGCTAGCAAATGACATCAGTGTTTCTTGGACCTGTGGAAACTGTGTGACCTGCAGTTATGACATCTGTTACAGAGCTGAAATCACTGCACAGCACAGCACCACCTCTCAGCTTCCAGGGCAAATCCTTGCAGGCTAGACGCCACAACACAGCAGTGCACATCAAGATCTCCCCTCAGGGTTAATCCTGAATATCAGCTCTTGTGGTTGCTGCCGTGACACCTGTAGCGGCTTCTCAAACTTGTTAATACAGATCTCCACTTGAAGTGGAGCAGCGTGGCATCAGCTGAGAGGTGCAGCAGGATGCTCTACACCAGGCATGTCAAACTGGTCCAGCAAAGGGCCGTGTGGCTGCAGGTTTTTGTTCCAGCCAGCCAAGAGCACACAGTTTGACCAATCAGCTGTCTGAAGACTGAGATCAGTTGATTGAATCAGTCAAATCTGGTGTGCTGCTGCTTGGTTGGAACAAAAACCTGCAGCCACACGGCCCTTTGCTGGACCAGTTTGACATATGTGCTCTACACAGTCTACTCTGAAGTAAACGTGTGTGTGTGCAGTTACACTGAATGTAGTTTTAATATGTGTCATATGTCAAAATTAATTTGCATAGTGATCTGCACAATGCATGCATTCAATCTGCAACATGCTACATGCTGCTGAAACACCAGGAATCACTCCCATGATTAAACAACACTAAAAAGATTTCTTTTTTCTTTTTTTACAAATTTGGCTGCAGGGAGACTCTCAGCCCCAAGCTGAACGCCACGCATGGTCTCAGGTCTTTGGTAAATTTGCTGTTAAAGCAATAAGTGTGTTTTCCTGGTTGTCAGTGGGCAGAAGGTTGACTCAATATCACTGTGTGTGTGTGTGTGTGTGTGTGAGACAAAGGGTTTGTAAACTGTATAAACTAATTTGTGTGTGACTTTCAAATGTTCATTCAAATGCACACAAAATATATCTAAAAATTACAAACACATTTAAACAAAAGACAAACAAGCACAAACGTTAAAATTTCACCTTCAACCTCATAAATGTAAAAGTTTCATGTTCAAAAAGCTCCCAGGAATCATTGAATACCGTGCACGGAGGGCTGGTGTGCACGGACAAAACTGCATTCACGCACAGATCGGATTACACGTGCACGAGTGGTGCATTTAAGTGCTGGTGGAAAGCTGGGTCATTTGGATTGTCATCAGATCTCTGTTCCTGCATCTACAAGCGGTGCTGAATTCAAAGCAAACCCCTCTGTCCTGTAAACCATTAGAATATAATAGATTTACTTCTATTTTTCTCTGGAATGACGACTCATCGTGGTGTATCAACACACTGCTGTCTGAGCTTAAATTACCTGTAAAAAGCCCCCACTGAAAACATTTACATTAAATTCTGTGAATTTCTGTCATATTCACTTTTTAAATGAATAATAATAATAAAATAAAACCCTCCATGTTTCTGATTAGTTGTTTTTTCTGGCATACTAACCAGTTAGATTAGAGTTAGCAAGCGCTGCTGCAATGTTTGCATTAATCCGCAAAGTCAAACAATGAACTGAACATATCAGCGGAAACTGAGCCGGTACAGCGTTGCTGTCCATCCTGTTCATGCTATTCCCACCACAGCAGAGTGTTCACTAGTTCAGTGTATTGGGACGCAGCTTCAAAAAGCAGCGAAGAAAAGCCAGACGTGGAGACACCAGGCATGGATGGTTCATGTTGCCTCCTCGCTCTGCCGGAGCTACATGCACACTCACCAGCTCAGCTAAATGATGCAAGACGAAGGCAAGACATTTCTTATTTAGCACAATTCCTACATGAGGCAGGCCAGTGTGCTGTCAAGGATCAGGAGAAACAGACACTGTCAGATACTCTGTTTAAGCTAAGGCAGCGAAGGCATTCAACAACACAGGTTCATGCAAAAAACTCTGCTTAATTGATTAAAAAGTCATTTCTAATAAGTAAGTTTGCATCATTTCCTTCCTTTTACTCAGTTGATAAGTGAAAAAGGTAAAACTGCAAAAACGAACCAACATAAAACAACCATAGAATCTGGTGAGTTCAGCCTTCCCTTTCAGCCTACTGCTGGTGTGTTAGCTTATTAGCTAACTGAAGCTGCATGTAGCGTTAGCTAAACGATGCGCTGAAATTAGCGACATTAACACATATGCATGAACAAATGAACCAGTGATATAACTTTACATTTACACATAACTTTCATTAGTTTTTCTAAAGTCTTTTAAAGTTATTATTAGCATACGAGAGAAAAACTACAACAATCATTTATAGTTCTGGGCAACAATTTAAACGTTTTAATCGCAATTAATCTCATTATGTGCAAAATGTCCTTTAAACACGCTGCTATATAAATAAAATGCAGGAACTTCTGGCAGCAGTTAAATAGTCCTGGTAAATCTCATCATTCATGTAATAAAATCAAATATTTATGAAGGATGGAAATTTAGAGATTTACTAACTAAAAGGTAAAAAGTCAGCAGGATGAATTTAAAGCTGTGAAGCTGCTTCCTTCTAAACACAGAAGGAACAATATGTGATGAATATCAGCATCAGGTGAACAGACAGAAAGCAGGATGAGAATCTCACAGCTTCTAGATGGTGAGGAGAGAGAAATATTCACAATATGCACAATAACTTCCATCCATGCACCTTCACTGCTTCATTATCCACATTTCTGGCCTGTGGTTCGTTTATTAAACAAGCAGACATCGAGCCACACCTCCATCATTTGTGTTTGCACCGTCTTGCTCATTAAATATATTCATGCATTTTGTTTTGTTACAGACTTTTATTGATGTGTTTTTATTGTCTTGTTGTTTTCGTGCTTCGTTTTAGTTTTCAGCTGAATTTTTCATTGCTCAGAAGAAACCCTGCAAAGTGTAATTATCAGACTCTTATTATCGTTCTTAGCTCGACTTAAACTTGTTTTTATGGTTACCAGGTTCCTGGCAGGAAGTCACCAGGAGGACAGACAGGAGCTAAAGTAGCTTCTTTCTTTCTCTTTTTCTTTCTTTCTTTCTTTCTTTCTTTCTTTCTTTCTTTCTTTCGTACTTTCTTTCTTTCTTTCTTTTTTCTCTCTTTCTTTCTTTCTTTCTTTCTTTCTTTCTTTCTCTTTTTCTTTCTTTCTTTCTTTCTTTCTTTCTTTCTTTCTTTTTTTTCTTTCTTTCTTTCTTTCTTTCTTTCTTTCTTTCTTTCTTTCTTTCTTTCTTTCTTTCTTTCTTTCTTTCTTTCTTTCTTTGTGTCAGACAGAAAACTGTCTCCTGTTTACATCGGGGGAGCGATAGGTAGGTGGGTGGGTAGGTAGGTCGGCAGGTAGGTAGGTAGATGGGTAGGTAGGTCGGCAGGTGGGTGGGTGGGTAGGTAGGTAGGTCGGCAGGCAGGCAGGTAGGTAGGTGGGTAGGTAGGTAGGTAGGTCGGTAGGTAGGTAGGTGGGTGGGTGGGTAGGTAGGTCGACAGGTAGGTAGGTAGGTGGGTGGGTGGGTAGGTAGGTCGACAGGTAGGTAGGTAGGTAGGTAGGTAGGTAGGTAGGTCGGTAGGTAGGTAGGTAGGTGGGTGGGTAGGTAGGTGGGTCGGCAGGTAGGTAGGTAGGTAGGTAGGTAGGTAGGTAGGTGGGTAGGTGGGTAGGTAGGTCGGTAGGTGGGTGGGTCTGCTCTGGTCGACCACTGTCGTTGCAACGCTCCACATGGCTGCTGCCTTGTAGGAGTCAAAGCTGGTCGGCCCTCAGAGACCCCCTTCAGGGCCTTGGGAGGGGGGTGTTTCTGCTTGTAAATGACATCAAGCATCAGCACAAATTATAGAAACTGAGGATGGAAACTGGAAAAAATTCAGAATTTTGTTGTCTAAATGTTTTTTTACATGTTATAAACGCTTTGAAATGTGCTGTAATAGATAACAACCTCCAGAAAACCATGAATCAACATGTGGGCATCATGTGTGCAGTCGATGACGCAGCAGTTCCAGAGGTTCTAGTGAAGAGACTCTTCGGTATCTCTTCACTTAAACGTGACTTTACTTTATTGGACCAACTCGTTCTGAGACCGGGGAAAAGTTTGGACTTTGCTGGAGAGAAAAGGAATTCTTGACCCGTTATTTTCAGATCATGTGAGTTTGATGCAGCACAAGCATGAAAATGTCATTTTTTAATGGATTGAAGCATAAAGAGCGGAGTTTACCGGCTCCCAGACACAGTTCCTCACCAGCTCAACCAGCTCACAGCGAGCCGTTTAGAAAGGCCGTTTGTGTTGTTTACTGCAGGGATGCAGGATTTTATTGAAATAATAAATCAAGTGTTGCTGTTGTTTTATTGTATGACGAGCTTTTTATTGTGTGGATATTAATTCCCTGCAGGGCAGCAAAAACTGAGAGTTAGCGTTTTAACATTCATGAAATAAATTCTATAAATATTAAAAATGTATTCAATCGGTCAGTTTTATGCATTTTTAAATAAATGTATTAACTAATAAAGGATTTTATTATTTTATACATCATATCTATTTTATATATTTTTATATTTTTTACCTGAACTTTTATTTTTTTTATGTGCTTTATTTATTTGACACATTTACATTTTTATATGTTTACACATTCATTATAACTTCCAGACCAGCGTGCATCTATGAAACCTGCAAACGCTGAATTCCAGGTATCTGGAAGAGAAAAATTCCACATGATGATCAGTCTCTTCCTGAACTTAAATGACTGTGACAGTCTGTCTGCCACATGCTGTTTATATGTTTTTCCTCCTCTAATGAAGTCACCTGCTTCACTTCTCCACCTGCCTTAATCAGCCAGTAGGGTTTTCTTTATGTTTTGGGCCTCCAGAGGCTGGCCCGCCCAGTCCAGCCCACCTCTCATTAACAGGACTCTGACAGTCAGTGTGGAGGACCGGAAGCAGGCCACGTCTTTGGAAGCAGAGTTTACCGCCATCAACGGACTCTTTGGATCCCAAACTGATTCCTTCTGGATTCTGGAGTGGACAACCGGTATCTTAAGCCCTTTTTTCTGCCTACCTTTGTGTGGACGAGGAAAAGTTGACTTTGGATCATTCGTATGTTTCCTTGTTTTGGTGCCACGTCGTGAGTCTGTTAGAAAAACCCGAAGTGGAGTTTTGGTTGTTTTTCTTTTGGATAAAAGAAAACGGAGCAAATTATCCATTAATTAACCGTGAAGAGGATTTATTCTGCGTTCCGCTGAACTGAAGGTCTTTGGTCTTTTTTCTGAATGCCTGACCGGACCTGGACCAGGTTGTCCTCGAGGCCTTTTCCTTTTTGCCTTTTGTGAACGAACAGATTTGATTATTTGGGGCAGATGTTTGAGTTTAGATTGATGTGAAGGTTTTTATTTTTGTTTTCTCAGATATGGCCCTTCAGACTGAGGTCGCTTCCACACAGATCGGATACGTATCGGATCTACGTGTCCTGGGTCGGACCCTCCGGCTAGAGGTTTGGCATGAAGCTACACTAAACTACAAAAACTACATATTTTCATCTAATATGTAAAGAACAGATGAAACACGATCATTTCCACCTGTTTGGGCTGCAGGTCATTCTGACAGCACGCCGTTCTGGATCAGATGATCTGATGAGGCTGGAATGCGACATGGATCCGTGCTGGATTTTACATCGTTCCTTGCAGGAATACATGTCCATATCATCAAGAGGTACACTGAAACCTAAACACCTCGAAGCGGTTTTTCTGCAGCGGCTGCAGACGAAAAACCAGCGGAGTTGATCGACCACATGCACGCTGCCGTGCACGATAAGCCCGTGCGTGTGGAAAGGCAAGAATATTCATACTATCATGGCAATCTACACTATTTAGTATGAGGCTAAAACTAATATTTAGATAGAGCAGATCAGGTGTGTTCACCTGCTGCAGGTGTCTTTTTGTCCAGCTCTGTGCTGCAGCCACAACTGTCCGTGCAGGAAAAACCACAGAGACGACCAGAAAGCATGTAGTACACATGCCAGGCCTCTAGAGGGCAGTGAAACACACACCCAGGTGTGCACCACATCCTCATAAGACCTGCAAAACACAATGAGAAGCGTGACGAGTCAACCGCTAGTTATCAGGAGCATGTAACCGCTGCGTCTACGACGGCTTAAATACTCCACCAGAAACAGGTTCTGCAGCAAACGGGTGGAGGTCCACCATCGTCATCGTCGTGCTTTTCATGGGTTCAGCAGGGTCTGAGTGCAAGATGACGTGAAACACGTCCACAGACAAATCTGTGTGGTTTTATCCATCCAAAACTCCGTAACCATGGAAACAAGACCCCAGAAGGCAGCAAAACTTCTGCGTTTTACTGTCTCAGTGTTGTGGCGTAAACAAGGCCTTAGACTTGATAGAATAAAACAAGACGGTTTAGAACTCGCTTGAGTTTCAACTTCACAGATCAGTGGACGGAAACTCTGTTTTATCAGCTGATCGATCAGCTGATGTGTGAAATCATTCCGCTCTCAGAGATGTAAAAACCTAGATGGGGTACAAGATTATAATTCATAACAAAGATCATTTCCTTTAGTGCTTTCAGTGAAAACTACAACAGCTGCACGTTCGATCTGAAGGGGGATGCGGGTCTTCCAGCAAAGCGCTAATAGCCCTAATTCACCCGAGAACAGTGGCTGAGCAGCGAGGAGCTTCATTTTCAGAGCTCCGAGACTCCAGTGCTCTTAAAACAAAATGAGTGAAAAATACGTTTTAATGCAAAACTCAAACAAGCTATGTAGATATATTCCCTCATTCTATATCGCGTCTCACAAAGTCTTGAAATAGTTTAAAATCTTGAGATATCTTTAAGTTATCTTTATTCCAGCTACATCTTCATTTGGCAAACTTCCTTTAAAAAAATCTTCATTGCACAGCTGAATCTGGGATACGAGGTTATTCTTGGTCTGCATCCTCCTACTTTTTGTCGTGAAGGTTTTCTCTTTGTAGTCAAAACTTATGCCTGTTGTCTGCTTATTTTCTACTGAAGTGGGAAAAACGGTTTAACTGTGATGCTGTGAGTTGGCTTCAGGATGGTTTAAACAAAGAAAAAAATGAAGCATAATCATTTACTGACTATGAAGATTTATTTTAAATGTTCTTTGTTTTCCGTTGCAACACAATAAAACAAGTGATGACGTGAAGGTGGAGGCTGTCCCTACTTGTTCCAGTGAAAATGTTCATACAGAAAATCCCACAGACCTTGAACACAACAGTAGTTCTAATGATGAGTACAAGCGAAGCTTTGCAGGAGTGGATCTAAGCGCTGTGTGATTACAACACACATCTTTCACTGTTTAGTTTATGATGATAAGTTGGAGCTCATCGGCGGTCCAGCTCGCACGCTTCCGCTCGGTCCTCTGCAGCCTGGACTCTGGCAGCTTCCCTGGAGGCCGGCGGGTTCCCAGCCGGATGGAAGGCAGACAGATGGCAGCGAAACAGCTCATTGCTCCTCTTTACTATGTGACCTTGGGAAGTGTGTCTGTGCTGGATCGCTGGGATGTGAAATAGATGTGAGAGAGCCTGAGAGTGATTGTGAAGGTGGATTGTAAAGAATACTTCTTCTAATTCTTCATTGGGTGTGATTGGTTGTTTTGTTAGAGGTACGGTCTTTTTATAAGCCACATAATAACACGGTTATTTTAGAACCGTGTTATTCTCCTGCACTTGCACCAATAATCCAGTTTAAACAGTGAAATCAAACAACTGGATTGATGGGATTCTGGTTACTGAGCGCTGATGGCTCCTCTGTTTACAGGAAACAGGTTTTTTACTTGTTTTTTACTGAATGTACAGGTACGGTTCTGGATGAGGATCTGTCGCGTTCTCTCGTGGAGGTTGTTGTATTCTTTCTGTTTGCTTCATGGCTCCACGTAGCAGCTGAATTTCCAGCTGTGCTCGGTCTTATTATTCATGTATTTCCTTATTTCTCTTCACGTATTCCTTATCATAGCATTAATATTGATTATATGTTTGTTATAATCACTGTTATGGTCTGTTTTCCTTTCCGTTTCTTTTCTTATGTCCTTATTCTTTTCTAGCTTTCTAGCTTAGTTAACGGCAGAGCTAAAGAAGCTGTCACCCAAATAAACGAAAATAAATCAAAATTTGGGACATTATAAAGTTTATTGTAAAAATGTGAACCGTATCACGTTAATGTGATAAATCTGAGTATGAGAACATGAATTACAGCAGTATATGTTTCGTGTTTCTACAATAAACTAATCAAAATCAAATCAAACTTTATTTATAAAGCACTTTTCATGCCAGGCAACACAAAGATCTTTACATGATAAAAGTGGTCATGTTATAACAGGATAACTGTTGCTCCACGTCTTCGTACTAAACTAAAAAACACAAAATCATGATTAAACAGGGTTTAAAGTAGCGAGGGCAGCCATTTACATGAGATGCTTCCCCTGGTCTGGCACATTATGATGCTACAGGACATAAACAAACAAACAAACATAAATAAACATTTACAATGCAGCTATATGGAAGCATCTGAACATGTACGGTGGATGCAGTTCACTATATTGAGGTAAATTAACATCTGGAATAGTGGCTGAAGTCCACACTGTATCAATTTAATGCTGATTTTAAATATTTATTTATTTAGAAATTAAATTATTTCAACAGAAAATTTTGTTTTATTCACACTCAACAGAGTTTGGGGGATCTTACACATGTAGTATGTTATCAGACCAGATGCAGAAGTCTTTCCAGTCACCAGGTGGTCTGGCCCAGCAGAAATTACCCCAGAGGGCTGGTTCTCAACCCACAGAAGGTGGTGCTGAATCTAGTCAGAGCTGGGAGCCAAGTGGGGGCCAGATCCTGCAGCCACTTGATGACTGGCTCATTCCAACTGGCTGATTTTCATAGTTATTCCTGATTCATGATGCTTCAGGTATAAAAGAGTCCAGAGCATGTTTTCTGACTCATCTGCAGCGTTAAAATACTGTTTCATTGCCATCAAATGTAATCCGAAACGTAAAATGAAAAGAATGGACTCATGAACGTTGCATTTTCACACAAAAGGAAACCTGGCTTGTTCAAACTCTCGTTTGTGAGGATTTTTTTCCAGCAACCAGGTTATTGTTTAGTTTCATGGGCTCGACACACAGGAGGCAACGTCGCTTCTTCGCTGCTCTGTTCCTGTGGAACTGCATGATCAGTCGATCAATCAGTCAGTCAGACTTTATTTTCATACAATGAAATGCAGCACAAGCTTCCTTACAGATTTTAAAAGCATTAAAAATCAACCCGCCTCCCACCACACACCCGCCACGCCCTCTCCAACACTTCATCACCACACACACATACACTCAGATTAATATGTGGCTGAACCAGGTGGAAACTATCACAGGAAGCATCTGCACGAGGAGTCGACCAGACCACAGCGACCAGGACTCCGACCCGGGCTCCAGCCAACAGACCCACCGCGGCGAGGCCAGGCAGATGTTTAAGGAATCGTGTGATCTACTGTGTCAAACACAGCATAAGATCCAGCAGCACCAAGACTGTTAGTTTCTCTGAAGCTGCATTACTCCCAATATCATTTAAAACCTTTAAAAGGGCTGACTCTGTGCTGGTTCGACCTAATTCCAGACCAGAAACTCTACAAAACATCACGGCTATCATAAGATTTATTAGATTGAATAGAACGATTTTTTCTGGTCGGCTGGATCCAGGTCTGTAGTTGCTGAAGTCAACCAGACAGCTGTTCCTCACCACTGCTGTCTGAAGGCAGCAGGGAAAATCCCGGTCTGGAGAGATCAGGATGTTCTACAGCTCCTCTCTGAGAGAGCCATTCCATGTTTTAGAAGGTGCGGGTGGATGGGATCTCCAGATGGAGGAAGTTTTATCAGCATCGTAGTGTTAACCAGGGCAGAACGGTCTGCTTCCTCAGGTGAAAACAAGCAGGTGGATCAGAAACAGTTTTATTGGAGGATGAAATGTGGATGGTGTTTGTTTTACCTCTGAAGTGGTCAGAAACTCCTCACAGGGATCAGATGGAGTTATCTGAGATCTGTTAGAGCCGGGGTTAAATAAACGGTCAAACTTTTGATTTGTTTTTATGATTATTGATTAATTTGCTGAAGTGGCATTATTATATGTTCTCAACTGGTCACAACAAGTTTGTAATTTTATTTTTCCTCTTATCTTCTTTCTGCTGTCCTGCATTTTCTTCTCAGTTTTTTTATTCCCTCAGGACTATGACTTTGCAGGAGCTTAATCGTAAGCTGGAGACTATTCTAGCTCAGAACGGCAAGCTGGCTGCGGTTCCTGAGCTCGTACGCGGGGTGGACACCAACTTGGAGAAGTTGTCGGCTCGGCTTGGTGGAAATTGTCCCAAAATTCGGATGAATTGGAGTCGCCATGAGACCACTGAGAGACTCAAGGCAGACGAAACAGCTCTAGCCTGAACCAAAACAAATACTGTTATCTTAATCTGGCTCCCTGTACTGGCCTTGGATGGCTGGTTATCAACTTATCCCGGGGCGGCATGGCTCAGCAAGGTAGAGCGGTCGTCTTGTAACCTGAGGGTTACCGGTTCGATCCTCAGCCAAGTCGAGTTCATGTTGAGGTGTCCTTGGGCAAGACACCGAACCCCTAATTGCTCCTGATGGGTCGTGGTCGAGCGCCTTGCATGGCAGCTTCCGCCATCAGTGTGTGAATGTGTGTGTGAATGGGTGAATGTAATGTATGATGTAAAGCGCTGTGGGTATCACCCCAGGTACAGTAAAGCGCTATATAAATACGGACCATTTACCATTTTATCCTGGAATGTTATGCAGATGGATGCTCTGCCCCCGCCCCCCCCCCATCTTCTTGGGCCGTGGACTTTACCTGGATCAGCTCCCAAGGTCGCCCCACTATCATCTGAGGCAGAGACTGGAGAAAGAAACTGGGAGAAAGGTCACAGGCTCACTTACGTATACTTACTACGCACACATGCACACACACAAGCAAGCACACTCATGTACACTACTACAGACACACCTGTGGACGGGACTTCAGGATGTCGGAGTTTTTCAGCATTATCTCGGCCATGAGTCGGGCCGTGAGTGGGGGATCCTCCAGACGTGAATGAGGAGCTGCAGTGGTTCGCACATCGCGGCTCTGGGATGCACTCCAGGTGTTGGTGCCAGGTCGTGGGAGAGGCTCATGTGACGAGAGGCCCATGCTGTGGACTTGTTGCTCTGAGGAGCCGGGGTGAAGTGCAGCTCTCCACGGCGAGACACAGCAGCGCCACGGTGAGGCCCGCCATGGCGCTGGATGGGCAGTGGTGACCATGATGCAGACATCTCCGGTGGCCGTGGAGAATCGTGGTCAGACAGAAGAGGAACTGCTGGATCCAGAGCATTACATCCATTCTTCAGCAATATGCCACTGAAGGGAGGAGGGAAGGACATGGACCTGCCGGCCACAATCCACGGCTTTGGCTGGAGAGGAGTGGAGCTGACCAGAGCTTTGGGTTTAGCCCCAAGTAAGAACCAGTGGTTTTACCTGCTGTTGAGGCACCAGGTACACAAGCACAGCTCACGGTCATCGATGAAGAGGCCCAGCGGATAGTTTGCTGTGTCGGCCAGCTGAGCTGCAGTGGCAGTTGCTTGAGATTTATACAGATTGGATATCCTCTTCTCTAACTCAGCTACGATTTGGTTGAGATTCAAGTAGTTGTTGCAACTGGATGCCGGGTTTGAATTCCCGAGGTATGGCTCTGCAGTCCTGAGGGAGGGCTCCGCCATGTTGAATGTCGGCTGGAGGAGACGACAGTCGCTGACCTCCTCCAGCCAGGCGACATTCATGCATGTGAAATGTTGCACTTGTTTATGTAGACATGTTATGTACACTGGGACTTGCAACGCGACACAGGAAAGTTGTTGCTGTGGCGACCAGCGAGGGTTTCATTGACTGACCAATGAGCTGAGAGCAGGCTAGACAGCGCAGTCTGCAAACACTTCCAACATGGCGTTGATCCTCCAGCAGGAGGGAAAGTTTCAGAGGTCTGTTCTGTGTTGGGATTGTGGGTATGAAGACACTTTAAAGCAAACACCATGACGACACAGTAAAAAGGCAGATAAGTCGAGTAAACCCAGTTCTTCATCACTGGCTAATTTTTTAGCTTTTCCTCTTTTTCTGGTTAAAAAATCTCCACTTCAGCAGAACTTCCAGACACCAAACTTCCCTGTTCTGCTCCTGTTTGTATTTTTAAAGTTTTTACTGAAGTTTTTTTTTTAATCTCATCCACAGTCTGATTAACCTGTATTAGTATTCTTTACTCATTTTAAAATCAGCAGCACAACTCAAGCTTGTATAAACAATTTTAAAAATAGTTTAGCTAATTTGTTTGTGCAGCATTTTGTGCTTTCAGCATTGTCCCATGGCATTATGTTAGCATTCAGAGCTCCTGTCGCTTCATTCATCTGAGTTGGAAAAGGAAAAATCCATCAGAACATGTAAACTTTACTGTGTTTAGCATCTACAGTATGTAACATACATGAATCAGGGGCTGCAGCAGCTCAGAGGAAGCCAGAGATTTAACTGCAGGATGTTTTATGCTCTTCACACTGCAGGGCTTCTTTTCTTTCATATATTCAGACATTAAAATTGTATCAGCTGAGAATTGAATGTAGCTGACATTTATATTTTATTACACTCACTGTTTAGAATATTTTTACATAGTTTAAAAACAGTCCATTTATCTTTGGCTGCAAAAAGAAAAACATGGTCTGAGCTTCATTTATTTATTTATTTTTTTACTCTATTTTACCTGATAAATATTTTTTAGTATGTGGCTACAGGTGTGTCATGTTGGCCAGGTGTGGGAGCCTGTGCAAAATGTTAGCTGTCCTGGGACAGGGATCTTCTGTTCTGTTAAAGTTTCTGTTATAACTCTGATGTTATGTCTCAGTTTAATATATTTGATTTAAAAATCCTACAAGAAATACTTTGACATTTTAAATCTACAACATGCACTCTGGACATGATCCCATCCGACCTTTTAAAAGCAGTTTTTACCTCAGTAGAAAGTGGTCTCCTACTGATAGTTAACAGCTTGCTGGCATCAGGCACTAAAGATGGCTGCCATTAAGCCCCTCCCCTAGACGCCTCTATAATGAACAACTATAGACCGTCTCTAACCTCTTTTATATCCAGATTATTGAGAAAGTTGTATTTCACCAGCTTCATGACTTTTTAAATGAAAGTGGAAATCTTGATAAATTTCAGTCCGGCTTCCGACCTCATCACAGCCCTGAAACAGCTCTGGTCAAAGTGTTAAATGACATTAGGATGAATACTGGTTCTGGTCTAGTATCAGTCCTGGTTCTGTTGGATCTCAGTTCTGCATTTGATACTGTAGATCACAGAATCCTGTTGCACAGGCTGGAAAACTGGGTTGGACTTTCTGGAGCGGTCCTTAACTGGTTCAGGTCCTATTTAAAAGGCCGGAGTTATTTTGTTACGATCGGCAGTTATGAATCGGAGCGAGTGGCCATGACTTGTGGAGTCCCCCAGGGGTCAGTCCTTCTGTTCAACTTGTATCCCTTTGGGTAAAATATTACAGAACTATAACATTAATTATCAAAGTTATGCAGATGATACACAACTTTATGTGTCTCTGTCTCCAGATGACTGCAGTCCAATAGACTTAATGTTTCAGTGTCTGGAGCAAATAAACACCTGGATGAAGGAGAATTTCCTACAATTAAATGAAGACAAAACTGAGATTAATCTGTTTGGTAGCAAAGAGAAGAGGGTCAACATTGGTAAACACCTGGATACTCGGGCTCTTAAAATCACCAACCAACTTCGTAACCTGGGAGTGTTGATAGACTCAGATCTGACTTTCAGCATCCACATCAAAGCTTCACTAAGAAGCTTTTTACCAGCTCAGAAACATCAACAGAATTAAAAGTTTAGTCTCCCAGAAAGACCAGGAGAAAGTCATCCATGCATTCATCTCCAGTAGGCTGGATTACTGTAATGGTCTTTAAACAGGACTTCCCAGTAAGACCAGTAAACATCTGCAGCTCATCCAGATGCTGCTGCTGGAGTTTTAATCAGGACTAAGAGATCTGAACACATCACACCAGTTTAACATCTTTACACTGATTTCCAGTCAGTCACAGAATAGATTTAACCCCTTCTGATGGTTTACATACCAGAATGGTTTAGGCCCAGAATCCATCTGTGATACGTTCAGAGAATATAAACCAAGCAGTGCTCTGAGATCCAGAGACTCTGGTCCACTAGTCAAGACCAGAGTCCAGACCAGAATTCAGATCAGAGTCCAGGCCAGAGTCCAGGCCAGAGTCCAGACCAGAGTCCAGATTAGAGTCCAGAAGAGAGTTCAGACCAGAGTCCAGACCAGGGTCCAGACCAGAGTCCAAACCAGAATCCAGACCAGAGTCCAGACTAAACATGGAGAAGCAGCATTTAGCTGTTATGCTGCAAACAAGTGGAACAAACTGCCAGTGGAGATTAAACTTTTACCAAATGTAGACATTTTTAAATCCAGGTTAAAAACATTTCTTTTCTCATGAGTCTATGCATGAAATCTGCACGGAAACTTTTAACTCATCTTGCTTTTAATGATTTTTATTCATGATTTTATTATGATTCTTGCTATTTGTTGCTTCCTTTTACTGCATTTTAATGCTGTCTTTGCACTATCTGTAATACTTTTACTGTTATATGTGAAGCACTTTGAATTGTCTTGTACATGGAAAGGGATGTGCAAGTAAACTTGCCTTGCCTTGTTCATGGTGTCATTTCCCAGTTCCTGAGTCATTGTTCAGAGCTGCAGTTCCCATTGGCAACACAACTGTTGTCCTCACTTTCTATATCACTTCTGCTTCTACTATAAAAAGGTATACAGCACAAGAAGGAGAAACTTTCAATTTCTATTGGTGTTTTTATTTTGTGCACCCTAAATGCTATCAAAGTATTTACTTTAGTTCTTTACGCTAATGTTTTAACATCCATCCATCTATCCATCCATCCAAAGAGGAGGAACAGGAAGACGGTGAGAGGCTGAATAATGCAGAAGAGTGTCTGCCAGTGAACCAAGACGATGGCTTGAGAAGCCATTTAGAGGTTAAACTAAGATTATATTTATCATCTTATAGTCATATATAGTTTTATACCATGTGGAAAAGTATGTGTGAGAACTAACGATCAAGTCTACATAGGTGCCCACCAAGATGGTTTGTACATAGGGCCCAGAATTTCATGCTACGCCCCTGCCAATAGATGTTCTACTAGAGCTTTGTCTCATTAAAGCGTTGAATAATGAAGCATGTTTGAGTCAAGTGTCAAAGCTTTACCAATGCTTCAATCAGCCGTCACTAACAGGGAGCAGGTGGGCGTAGGAAACATGTATAACTAAGAAAACCATGGCGCCGCACAGGCAAGAAAACCTAACTAAGAAGCAAACAACAAGGAATACGAGGAAGGCACCGAAGAAACGAGAACAAAGATCTGGCAGTGAAGGGTAAATATACGAGCAGCAGTTAAAGCAAATTGGCTGATGAAACCAGGTGGGACAATTAGGAAGTGAACAGAATACAGAAGGGTATAAACTGGCGGCGTGGATCAGTGGGTAGAGTGGTCGTCTTGTAGCTTGGGGGTTGCGGTTCGATCCTCGGCCTGTCGAGCTCATGTCGAGGTGTCCCTGAGCAAGACATCAAACCCCACATTGCTCCTGATTGGTCGTGGTTGAGCGCTTTGCATGGCAGCTTCCGCCATCAGTGTGTGTGGGTGTATGATGTAAAGCGTGTTGGGTGTCATTCCAGGTACAGAAAAGCGCTACATAAATACAGACCATTTACTGTTTACAAAATAAAACAGGAAACAGGACTGAAAGAATGAAAACCAGAAACTAAAAAGACGTAAAAATGAACCAAAGCAAACAACAACAGGTCACAAAACTCCTTCTGCAATGATAGCACTCAACAATATCATGTGTAGGCGGAGGTGAGGACCCAAATGCAGATAACCAAGGCAGGAGCCAGAACAGTGCAGGTAACAAGGGTTTATTCATTCACTTCATGGTAAAGTGGATCTAATGGAGTCTGAGCTGCACAGTACATTTGTAAGTTTATTTCCACCAATCAGAATTCAGATTTCCTAAAAATAAATTAGCTTCCGATTTTCTATAAATAAATATAAATATATGTCAAATGAGAGATCATACCTATATTCCTCAGGAGAAAAACCACCTGGAGAACATCGAACAATCGTCACCTTGACTGCCAGCAGAGAGCTACTGCTGCTACTCCAATACTACTACTACTACTAATAATAATAATACTAATAATATTGATAATTTTATATAGCACTTTTCCATGTTGCTATACAAAATTCCTGCAGGGAACCCAGAGAAGTCGTATTTAGTACGTACCTGACACCATCTTTACTTAAAGCTGTTTCTGGCTAATTAAATAAATAAATGAATGAAATAAAACAGAATATTTACAGTTGAAGTCAAACTTGTGACCACACCAAAGAGAAGAACAAAATGAGCTTTTCACCCACATCACATTCACATCCTGTCTCATTCTGTCCTCTTACCGCTTCTACCTGCCATTTAAAATGAAAAGGGCCAGAGAGGGAAGCTGGAGACGACGCTACTCCCTCTCGTTCCCATTGGAGCTGGTCTCATGCTACGACCCTCTACTGGAGCGACTGCTGAGTCATGTTAGCCTTGTCTGGAGACTGTGTAATGTGTTGCAGTGCTGTTTGGTAGCTGGTCAGAGAGCAGGAGCAAGACAGTGACAGAAAAACTGCGACTGTGTGGAGCAACGTGTCTGAGAAGCTGCTTCAGAGAAAAGTGGACTGGACTCATTAAAAAGCTTCATGTCTTCACATTCTCACAACACATGCTGTGGATTTTAAAGACCAGTTAAAGACCAAAACTCATCTGTGTTCCTTAAAATTTGACATTACAGAAAACATCTCATTTGCTTTAAATGATTTTGGTATATCTGGACGTTCTTTCTTCCTCATTCATGAACTGTGAACTATGAATTCGCTAAAGTGATCTTTCTTATGACTGCGACCACTGGTTTCTGCTTTTTAATAGCATGACCAGCTCTCATTTGGGATGGTAAATGCTTGGTATGGGATACGGTGTGAAATTATGGAATCATTTTCAGGAAACGTCCAAACTCAATCACTTTAAAAAATAAATAAAAGAAATGTTCTTTGTAAAAGAATAAAGAAAGAGAACAGGTAAACTCATACAGTTAACTATGTATATACTGTATGTAGGTATGTGTGTGTGTGTGTGTAAGTATGTGTTTATGTGCACATATGTATGTGTATACAAAAATGCAAATGCACATGTATGTTAATGTGTACACGCATGTGTGTATGTGTCCAAACTTTTGACTGGTAGTGTATCCTCTATATACAGGTAGGCACTTGTGTATAAAAATGTAGATACACGGCTACGCATAAAGGTACACATGTACTTGCTTTTCCTTTGTTTATTTTCATATCCACTGTCTGGTCAAAGAAAGTCTCCACCTGGATGTACCTCAGCTAACAGGTCGGAGCCTCCTATTGGATGATTCCTGCAGGGTGATCGTCTTCCAGCTGCAACTAGTTATTTAACCCCAACCGATGCAACGAGCAGCTTCTCATGTCTGAAACAACCATGAGGAAAAACACATCCGTGGAGAAGATGTTAGTCTGGTCCAGAAGGGTCAGATCATCAAGCAGAGGAAACATCTCAGGAGAAGCAGAAACTAGAACTGTGTTCAGAACTGTCCAACCATCATTAAAACTGGAAGGATGATGGGAACCATCGTCTTCCAGGAAGAAACGTGGTCAGAAAAACATCCTGAATGATGGTGATTCAGCGTTTGGTGAAACCAGATGGAAGAAAAACAGCAGTAGAACTCAGGACCATGTTTAATAGTGAAAGTTAGAACATTTCCACATGAACAAGGTGAAGGAACTCAAGGGACTGAACAGCTGTGGGGCCAGAAGAAAACCACTAACCAGAGGAAAAGGCTTCAGTCTGCTAGGGAGCATAAAGACTGGACTCTGGAGCCATGGAAGAAGGTCATGTGGTCTGATGAGTCCAGGTCTACCCTGGTCCAGAGTGATGGAGCATCAGGGTAAGAAGAGAGGAGGATGAAGGGATGCAGCATCATGTCTAGTGCTGCTGTACAAGCCTGTGGGGGCAGTCTATGACCTGGAGTTGCTGCAGTTGGTCAGGTCTACGTTCAGGTCTAGGTTCTGGTCTAGGTTCAGGTCTACGTTCAGACTTATGTTCAGGTCTAGGTTCAGGTCTAGATTCAGGTCTAGGTTCTGGTCTAGGTTCTGGTCCAGGTCAAGGTCTAGGTTCAGGTCTAGATTCAGGTCTAGGTTCAGGTCTAGGTTCAGATCTTGGTTCTGGTCTAAGTTCAGGTCTAGGTTCAAGTCTAGGTTCAGGACTAGGTTATTCCATCTTCCCTGATGGCTCAGTGCAGGATTCATGGGATTCTGTCATGGCCCATGCTCATTCCCACTCCCTGCTTCCTGCTGACCATATTTGGATCACCAATCATCACAGCTATTAGGACGGCGCAGCTGGAGGATATCAAGTCATCATTCTCATTCCCATATAAACCTCACCCGGACCTCCAGTCATCGCTGGATTATACTACTCATCGTGGTAACCAGTCGTGCACATGATCTTAATCGTATTGTATCTGAACCAACCTAACTTGTACCCTCTCTCTTCCAAGAACCGTACCTGAACCTCGTCCACACCACGGAGAATCCTGTCTGCCCGCTCCAGCCCGTCCTTCCAGCGAACCCTGCATACTGCACTGCACAATTCTAATAAAGTGTCTTTGATCATTCTCCGAGCGCTCCTCTCCTTGGATCCATACACCCAATCCGTGACAGATTCAGACTGTGAAAGACTGGTTCAGGGAACAGGAGACATCATGTTCACACATGGATCGGCCTCCACAGAGTCCAGACCTGAAGCCTGAAGGATCTTTGGGAGAGTTTGAAAAAGTCCAGCAGTCTGAAGCAGCTAACGGACTGAAGCTGGAAACAGGATCCCTGAATTAACTCGACTTCTAGGCTAATGAGATAGATTCCCAGTGAAATGTAGACTGCAAACAGCAACTGTGGCTAGTCCTCTGCAGAAGCCGTAAACATTTATCCACACTGATCCTCGCCAGTTCTCTTCCTTCCCAATGCTGAACAGCCGGCAGAAACATTTCAAGCATCCCGGCGAAGCAGCGCAGCAGTTGTGCAGCGTTGGGCTGGACTGCTGTGAACAAAGCACATACGAGCAGACAGCAGGAGTGGAAGCCAAACCCTGACAAGCTCTGTCTGACTTCCAGCCTCTGGGGTTAAACCACTGACAAGCAGGGTGCATCCATCCTCGGTGATCACGCATACAGACATACATGCAGGTAGCAGGCAGGAAATAACAACTGAACACAAAGTCTCTTGCACACACACACACACACACATTTCTCTGACTTACAGCAGGCCAGAGGGGGCTGACATGAAGGGATACGAAACGCTCTGATGTCACACGGTGAGGCAAGACAATGACATCGTGAAGTACTGCAGTGAAAAGTCAGTGTGAGCTGGAGGCACTGGCCATCCATTATGCTGCTGTGCTGCAGCACAAACACACACTTTATGAGGCATTTCAGGAAGGCCGCCGTTCACTTGTTTCCTAACACCGGTTCAGAGAAATCCGCTGTTCCTTCCACACAGCTCCAGGGTTGATGGAAAAAATGTGAAACAATAAAAGGAAACCTGTAGCAACAAGTTCACCATCAAGACTCAGAGTGTTTATTTAAATAAAAATATAAATATTAAAGAGAAATAAAACCAAAAATAATAAATCAACACAAGAAAATCTTCCTGTTCAAAATGAAGCACAAGCTCATTTAATCCCCCAGAACTGTAGTAATAGTACTAATAGTAGTAGTGGGAACAATAATAATTATAACTTATATATAATCTTACATATTATATCAGTGTAATATGTTTTATAATTATTTTAATTAAATTTATACATCTAATAAATAATAAAAACACTAATATAATAAATTGATTGAATAATATTCTTATACATTTAGAGGCTCTCAGCCAGTGCATTTTAAATGTTTTAAATGTAGGTTTTTATATTATATGGTAATAAATTATTGCTAATGCCCCCTAATGCTTCTTTGGATGACATCATTTGTTTATTTGCATTACAAAAAGAAAATGGAGGAAAGGGATTTCTTTTGTGAATGCTTTTAGACTTCTGGGAAAAATACTGACTTCCATGATAAGATATCTGCTTTCTTAAAAGGTGGTTTCCAAACTTTTTGAGCCTCGACCCCCAAGTTAACATATGTTGGTGTTAATAAGCTTCTGCCACCGACATTATGCCAAATTCTCATTTTTAGTTCATCATGAGCAACAACTCTTGTGTTAGTCCATTAAAAAAATAACATGTTCATTTAAGAGATGTGTTAATAAAATTCAGATTTTTTAAATAAATTGAAGCTATGTTCCTTTCGCAATGATCTGGTGACCTCCTGAAAGGCTGCGTTTAACGATAAATTAGCACTTGTTCCAGTATTTGGCTTTTCTCCATCACATCAGCCTTTCAACAGGAACAAAAATCACTACGAAGAAACACCAGGTCACCAAGACTTTTCCTCCCCTTCCATTGTTGGGTTAAGAAGTCAGATATTTACATTTTTTAGGTTTATGTAATGTCCATTTTTAATGTTCTTCTCCATTTTTTAAATTTCTCCATCTGGGTCAGTTTTGCAATTTGCTTCTATTTCAAGTTCAAAGGAATTTAAATGTGATGTGAGAGAATTTGTCAGGGAAAGTTTTGCCTTGTTATTTGAATGAGGATGTCCTGGCAGAAGCACGAGCATGTCTTCGTTCAGAGTTAGCAGCCTTTCATCATGCCTACATCATGTACTGTAAGTGCAGACACATGTCAGGGAGGAGGCAGGAGACGAGGGAAGATGATGACACAGTATGTACATGCAGGGGTAGGGGGACAAAGCAGCACAATGGTGAATTCTGCTTCACTTTGAAAGGGTTTTATCTGCTGGGACAGGAGCACAAAGGTCTCACTAAACCAATGCACTCACCCCTTAGGGGAGCTAAATGTGTGTCCAAAGGAAAGGAAAGTGTTGTAATGGATGTATTACATGTAATGGATGGTTAATGTCATGATGCCCTATTGTGTTTGCCTTGTAGGTGATTTTCACTGTGATGGGGTCAAATAAGATGGGAATAGTCAGTCCAATTCTGCCTCTGAGGTACAGAGTACCAGCGTTTCTGGATGCCGCTCTGAAAGCTGACCTCTACTGCTCATAAGGTTTCACTTTGCTATCCAGAGGCTGTTTTCTCTCTCCGACTTGTGTGGAAATCCAGAAACCCGAGGTAGAATTAGGTGAGAGCAGTGGTTAATAGAAGTCTGATCTACTGTAGAACACCTAAAACAATCAAATAAAGTTATTTTTTAATTAAACTAAATAACTTTAACCAGCAGTGAATCGCATCGGATGTGTAAACTTCTTCACTTAGGCTGAAATCTTCATTCTCCCCTTAGATTTAAGGTTTGAATGACAACTATTAAAACATTTGGACTGCCTTTAATTAGAAGGTATAGAGACAAAAACCATTAACATTGTGCAGGTGCAACATGTTAAACAGGGACGAGCAAAGTTTGTCCTCGAGGGTCGCAGTACCACTTAGTGCCGTAGGAGATGACGGAGCGTGCAATGCAGTGTTTTCAGCATTTACACGCTTAGAACCTGGACTAACTGAGACTGACAGTTTCCAGCCCAATCACAGCTTAAAACCTGCCCAGTCCAATGAAAACCAGCTCAAGTCAGGAAGTTGTCAGACAACCGCGTAAACCCGTAAAATAATTACACAGGCCATAGAAAACACTCATAAGTGTCCAGAGTTTCATATCTACATCAATGACCACAGATACGTGGTAAATAAATATATTATCCCAAATCACAACCAAGAAAGAGAACTGTAAATAATCCATACAGGCTACACATATTACAACCACGATACACTCAACAGATAAAAGCAATGAGGGTCGACTGCAAAGCTGGATATTAGGAACATACAAATCTATTATTCTGGAAGTTCAAAACACTAAGATTCTGTGATTTGGTGGAATTACAAACAGTAATAAAAACCTATAAAGCTAGAAATAATTTACTACCCGACCACATACAAACAGCGTTGGGGTAGTTACTCCAAAAAAGTAATTAGTTACTAGTTACTCATTACTTCTGTAATTGTAATGAAATTACTCGTTACTGCATTTGAAAAGGAATGCCACTACTTGTTACTTTACCATGTCTTAATTCCCCGTGTAGACATGGACAAACATCACTGCCTGTCTGCAGAGTCTTTACTGTATATTGTAAATAAAAAGGCTTTAAAACCACAAGAACAACATCATCATTTTATCTGGTATTTTTCTAAACCTGGGTGATTCAATAGTCGACAGGAGGAGCATGTCTCCTACAATGAATCTGTAACTAGCTTGTTCATTTCTGTCTTACCAGCTGCTGCGCTCCAGGAAAGCTTAACTTGTTTAGGCGGGTCGGCTGCTTGTTTAGGAGGGTTAGCTGCTTGTTTAGGTGGGTCGGCTGCTTGTTTTGGCGGGTCGGTTGCTTGTTTAGGCGGGTTGGCTGCTTGTTTAGGTGGGTTGGCTGCTTGTTTAGGCGGGTTGGCTGCTTGTTTAGGTGGGTCGGTTGCTTGTTTAGGCGGGTTGGCTGCTTGTTTAGGCGGGTTGGCTGCTTGTTTAGGCAGGTCGGCTGCTTGTTTTGGCGGGTCGGTTACTTGTTTAGGAGGATTGGCTACTTGTTTAGGCGGGTCGGTTGCTTGTTTAGGAGGGTCGGCTGCTTGTTTAGGCGGGTCGGCTGCTTGTTTTGGCGGGTCGGTTGCTTGTTTAGGTGGGTCGGCTGCTTGTGTTGGCGGGTTGGCTGTTTGTTTAGGCGGGTTGGCTGCTTGTTTAGGTGGGTCGGCTGCTTGTTTTGGCGGGTCGGCTGCTTGTTTAGCAGGGTTGGCTGCTTGTTTAGGTGGGTCGGCTGCTTGTTGTGGTGGGTCGGTTGCTTGTTTAGGAGGGTTGGCTGCTTGTTTAGGCGGGTCGGCTGCTTGTTTTGGGGGGTCGGTTGCTTGTTTAGGAGGGTCGGCTGCTTGTTTAGGCAGGTTGGCTGCTTGTTTAGGTGGGTCGGCTGCTTGTTTAGGCGGATTGGCTGCTTGTTTAGGCGGGTTGGCTGCTTGTTTAGGCGGATTGGCTGCTTGTTTAGGCGGGTTGGCTGCTTGTTTTGGCGGGTCGGTTACTTGTTTAGGAGGATTGGCTGCTTGTTTAGGCGGGTCGGTTGCTTGTTTAGGAGGGTTGGCTGCTTGTTTAGGCGGGTCGGCTGCTTGTTTTGGCGGGTCGGTTGCTTGTTTAGGCGGGTTGGCTGCTTGTTTAGGTGGGTCGGCTGCTTGTTTAGGCGGATTGGCTGCTTGTTTAGGAGGGTCGGCTGCTTGTTTGTAGGTGTGTGTTTATGGGTACATGCATGAGTGTGCTTTATAGATGTGCATATGCAGGCATGTAAGTGGGTCTAAAAATGTAGATATGTATATGACTTCATGTATGTATTGGCTTTGTCTCTGAGTGTATGTGGACATGCATATGTGTATGTATGAATACACATGTTTACATGTGTACGCAATCAGATGTGTACATGAGTATGTATGTGTGCATGTCTGTATTTATTTCTTTTTTTCATACTTATTTTTCCTAAAAGATTTGCTATTTTTTCTTTTTGAAAACTGACAAAGGATTAATGCAACAACCGTAAGGATGATGAAATTATGATTGTAAAGGAGGCAGGAGTAAATAAGTTTTTACTTCATCCTGCTCATTTTGAACTCTAAAGTAACCTTTTTTAATTTAATTTTAACATAATTTGATATTTTCTTTTAACTCAATCAATGAAAAGACACCGTTGCTATGTATAATACACTGTTGCTAGGGACACTAGCAGCTCTTTCCAAACAGGGTGCTAAAAGACTTGGCTGAACAGCACAGAGTAGCTTAGTGATCATCGATTCCAAACCCAAAAAACACATTTTTTTATTAATGAGCAATGCCTTCGACTAATCAAAATCAGTCACAGTGCAATTAGCATCGTGTTAGAAAACAAATCAGCTTACCTATAGCAGAATCAGCTTCAGTCTTTCCATTAACTTCAACAAGAACTTCAAGAACTATTTACAGTCACTGGAAACAGGTCAGCTGGCTAACAATGGATGAATCAGATCTTCCTAACAGCTGCCGGGGAGCTTTGAAAATAGACGTCAGTTAGTTTCTGCTGAGGCCTGAGCCCACATCCATGAGGCTGTGATCCCATGCGATTTCTGGTGTCATCCTTCAGGAGCGTCACCTGGGAAAACGCTGTCTCGATGCGGGCATTTGATCTTGGCAGAGTGAGCAATCTGATGACACCCAGCGCTAAATCTCTGAAACACTGGTTTCCTCCAGTATCTTGAAATGCCTCAACTTCTAGCAAAAATGGTCTGATCACTCAAGAAGTCAGCTGACGCAACATTTCTCCACTGGCTCTCTTAGGTGTCCACCGAACAAGAGAAAAAACTCAGTTGGCAAGTCTATTTATTGTTGACTTCACCACCTTTGGACAGAAAAGCTCCAGTGTTTTCGGAGCACTTCCATGGATGCAGGAAGGCACATTTGATACTGCACAAGCACCTCTTTAACAAAATCAAAACAGTGCGCTGAAATTCTGTCCTTCACCTCCGACCAGACTAGACTTCACTGGGCCCTAAGTTTTGGGGGCCCCTTCATGCCATGAACAAAGCTTCTGGGTAGATGTGACACCCTAAGTCATGGTATATTGTATGTCAACTTATTCAAAACACTCTAGGACACTATTGTGCAACATTATTGCATATAAAGTGTTAATTAGGGTCCATAAAGCTGTAATAACTTGCATCCCTGTTTAACATACAAGAGGAAAATATATAACAAAATACCAAATGCACACAACTTAGTTATTGCACAATCACTTAACTTAGTTAAAGAGATACTGGTTAATCTACCACACGGTAGATTAACCAGTATCTAAAGCAGATCTGTTTGTGTGGAGCGACAATGAATTTTTAAAATATAAACTAAATACACTGAGAACTTAATGTAAAGTTCAGTTATATTTAAAAAATAAACATTTCCTCTGAACAATTATTTATCAACTGTTAATCCATTAGCCTGACTTTCTCTTTAAATGGACATATATATAATATTATA
Organism: Melanotaenia boesemani; assembly: GCF_017639745.1. Taxonomy (NCBI): domain Eukaryota; kingdom Metazoa; phylum Chordata; class Actinopteri; order Atheriniformes; family Melanotaeniidae; genus Melanotaenia; species Melanotaenia boesemani. The sequence continues at coordinate 37,699,135 of NC_055688.1, read as the reverse complement.
ATGGCTGATATACTGTATATTAAATAAATGATCATCCATTCAACTTTAAAAACTCATTGTCCTGAATTCCGGACATGGATCAATCATGAGGTGATGTCCACACCGGATCAGTCTCAGGAGATGATGGGGATGAGGAACTGGGACCCTGAGCTCTAGTCCTCTGTGTTCTACAGCCTGCAGTGTTGTTCTCCTGCATGACATCAGACAGCCACCGAGCGCCACTGAAAACACGCCGACACATTTTACAGTTTGTCTTGGAAACATCTCCACGGACGCTGTCCAGCTAAGGATGAAAGAGTTTTCGCTTTCGAGGACGTGGTGGAGTACTGGGTGCAGAGGACATTTTAAAAAAGGGGCATGAGCTGTGAGCAACGTCGGTATGTAGCATCTGTCTCAAGGCAACCGTGACCGCAACACACGCAACATGCAACGAACAAACTGCGTCCAAATGGACCGTCCCTATTGAACCAATAAAATGTCGGGAAGAGACGTTTAATTGAAATAAGGAATAATTCCGTATTTTACAGGATGGTTGGCCACCCTACCGCTAGCTTGAGCTACAGCTGCTTTGCTGGCTAACAGTACCGAACCAGCTGCTAACCTGTTAGCACCTGCTGCTAAATCAAATCAAGTTTTCAAAAAGTGCAGCCACATATCTAATCTTCATCATCACTGGACTATTACCTTACTTTACCTTGTCCTTGCGCAGCTGCTTCATCAGCCTTCTTTTTTTTTCCCATTTTTTCTGCCCCAGATGGATAATTCCTCTTCATAAGGAAGCCCATAAACCACTCACTGAAACTGTAGGGGCCCCCTAGTGGTGCGGGGCCCTAAGCGGTCGCTTAGTCTGCTTAGTGGCAAAACCGGATCTGCCTCTGACACTAATGTACTGGCTTCCAGCTGTTGTTGGAATGAAGAACCCAGGTCCGCGTCCTGGTGTGAGAGGTTGGATGACTGAAGGTTCCCTGAGAAGACTGTCGTTGTTCATGCAGAGCACGCTGGGCTTTACAACTCTCAACGTCCACATGTACAGCCTGTCGAGTTCCCTAAAGACACCCAGCGTATCTCCGTTCCCAGCTGGAAATATTTGTTCACTGTTTTGATTTCCATCAACATGAGCTGTGAGAAAGTGCATATACAGACTGTTTGATTTGTCACTGTACATTTCATTCAAAAGCCTGGCTGCATAGCAGTGTTCGGCCCATGATACCAAGCTGAAATGCAGCTTGAGGGCATGTTCCTGATCTAAAATTCTTTCGATACAGTCTGAGATCACCAACCAATGGGTTGAGCTGGGTGACAGGAATTTTAAGGGAGAGCCGCCATCATTAATAGCCCTGTAGATTCTGTTATAGTCACTGGCATTTTGCTGAATGTGCAAACCAGTTGTAGGCTTCTCTTATCATATATTCCAGATTGCTTGGAAGAAATTGCATAGCTTTATTAGCAACAATATCCAGTGAGTGGCAAACACAGTGAATAAGCTGCAAACTTGGCTGCGTCTGTTTCAGTAGTGTGAAAACGGAGTGATTTTTTCCGGCCATAACACCTGTGCCATCAGCAGTGTTCCCGTCCATATTTTTTATGTCCAGGAAAGAAACTATTGCATCTGATATGCCATAAGCATGAGTACTGAGAAACTCAACAAGCCCCTGGTAGGTACTGAAAACTTGCTGTGTTTTAGTGATCGGTACTTTACACATATGCAGAGGAGCTTGTTCACTGATATTTTAGTGGTTTCATCCAGATAGAGGGAATATGGAGACTCACCAATATCTTCCTTTAACTCCTCTCTGAAATGTGGTGCTAGAACAGATTTTATAACGGCTCTGCACTTGTTCCTATGCATCTTGAACTCTCCCATTTCCTCTTGGAGTATATCTGACACGTCCTCCACAGCACTGATGGAAGTGTGGCAGGCAGCGAATGTTGCAATCCTAAGTTCATGACGTTTTTGGTCATCTTTGATTACCCCTTGTCCTACACCAGATCCCATCGGTACAGCAACCGTGGAACATGTGGAACATGGTGCACAAAAATTTGTGCTTTTCATGTGGAACATGGCGCCACAAACAAGCACAAATCCCACTGTGTGCTCAGAGGGATTTGTGCTTTTTTGTGGCGCCATGTTCCTTCGAATCTTTAAGGTGCGCTCGGGTGCAATCCAGGATTTTAGTTCAGGTTCGATCTCCCATTCCTTTCTGTACAATTTCTTGTATTTCCCCCACTTTGGCATGATGCTAACGTTACTGGCGTCAGGCTTGCAGCGTAGCTTCAGTCCATCTGCTATCTAGCCTGTTGTACTGACGTCACATTAAGTTGTCATGAAATTACTGTGATTGATTATAACTGATTAAATATTTCACTGATTTTTTTAACTATGCTGTTTTAGTTTTGTTAATTTACTATATTTTTTATTTTTTTCTACCATAAAATGAGAGTATGTTGTGCTGTTTTCACATTAAAAACCCACCACATGTGGGCAAAAGCAGCCCAAATTTCATCCACCCGCCCAATGCATTTTTTTCCCGCCTGGTTTGATGATGATCATCTCTCCATCCTGTGCTGACCTTTCTATCTGCCCAGAAATTTACAGCCATCATTGTGACGGCCAAATACATTTCACCACCCGGACACCGACACATCACTGTTGGGCTTACATGATGTACTGTGTCCCCACCAGACCAAAGACCTGGACGCTGCCCTCATCAAGGCGGGGGATTTCAACAAAGCTAACCTTAAAAACGTTATACCGACTTTTTATCAATGTGTCACGTGTGCCAGCAGAGGGAACAACATCTTGGACCGTTGTTACACACCGTTCAAAGAGAGTTACAAAGCGGTGTTTTTGCCTCCTCTTGGAAAATTGGACCACAACATCGTTATCCTCCTGCTAAATTACTCGTGCTGCAGGACGCTCTGTCGGACATCAACTGGGACACGTTCCAGTCCAGCTCACGGCATGTCAGCGAATTTACGGAGGTGACGACAAAATTCTTTTCTCTCTCTGGGACGAGTTCCTCTGAAAATCACTTAAAATCACAGTATAAATCTGTTTTCATTTAGTTCGAAACAAATCAATGAGGTGCAACATTATATCTCCCACTAATAACCACAGGTTGTTCCTGCATCCAAACAAATCAGGAAATTTGATGACTGTATTGATGAACAAAAAGGAATGAGAGATGCACCTGATACACACATTTTATGATGGGTCGCGAACACATTTGTTTTGCTTGGTTTTTATTATTTTTCCTGAGTTTTTCAGGACAAAATTCTGATGATGTCATGAGAGCTGGTCTGCATTTCCTGCAGCTCCCATAATCAGACTCATCTCCTCCACCTGGGCCTCATTAGTTCTCACTCTCCTCACCTGTTCATCTCCCTATTTAATCCCTTCCCAGTCTCTGCTTCCCCGCCAGATGGTCACCTACTATCCTTGTGTGAGATCCTGTTCAAATTATTGTCGTGTTCTAGATCCCTGTTGCTGACCATTGCTTCCTCCATTGGACTTCCCGTTGCCTGATCCCGTCGGACTCTCCTGCTTCCTGTCAACCTGGATTCTGACCCTTTTTCTGAACCGATCTCCGCCTAATCCCTCTGCCTGGACCAAGCCACTGCCTTCCTGCCTCCACCCATCCCAGCATTAATAAACTGTTCAAACTGTTCATCGAGCGTGGGCTGAATTTCCGGGTCTTCCTGAGACAACCGTTACAGATGATCTTTGGTCATGATGTGAAAATGACATCAATGTTGTGGACTGACGATCTCCATGGAAATGTCCTCAGGCAACAGATACTAGTCAGTCTGATGAGACATTAATTGATGCCAGATTGCTATCTTCTGTGGATGTGGATTGTCTGCACTTTGGACATGTTCACAGTCTCATTTGATTAACAAGAAGCCCAATGCTTTTGACCTTGGCTCTCCTGTTGGTGTGTGTGGTTTCCTCATAGATGCTGAGCTGTGTTGGAAAGGCCAGGTTACACCCAGTAGAGCTTGAATAACTAGTTCACGGTGCATGTCAGGCCGTCATCTATAGGAATGGTCCCTCTGTCCTTCCTTACGTTGATGATGTACCGCTGTGTTGTGGTCTTCAGATTACCCACACAGATCAGCAGTTGTTGGGTCCTGGATGTAAACATGGTTTCAGGCTAACAGATGAGGCCAAAATAGATGCATTACATGAAATCTAAAAGCACCATCAGAAATAAGTTGGTATGCTATGTTGCATTAGGTGAAATTGTAAAACAGCATCACAAATAATAGAGTGCGTGCATGTGAAGCAACCTTTAGATTAAAGTTCAAATTCTATGTAGCCTGGTTTATTTTTGACTTTTAATTGGCTTTTGCAGTTGACTGATTGCCAGACAGAAACCCAAAATGGGGGAAAAGAAAGTGTAATTTTATGAACCCCTCCTGGGACAGACCAGTGGTGCAGCATAATTAACTAGCTAGCCATTTGCAGATGCTGCTGTGGTAGATGTCCCACTTTTTGACTCCACACCGGAGAACTAATGCAAGTTAATTATGGCTGTGCTGTTGCTCCCTCTCAAGAGGAATTATTTAGGAAATTCACTAGTAAATGTGTAGTAGGGAAAAGCAGTAATTAAAGTGAAGGACAAAAGCTATGGATGAGGACTGGAAAAGAGAAAGAGGGAGAGTTTCACCCTGAAACAAGAGCAAATGTGCGTGTATATTTCATAATGAAGCATGCAGTTTTAATCTGGCCAATAAAACAGCTCCCCTGTGCAGCAGCAGATCACTTACACGGCTGTAAAAGTTTGATGCAGCTCTGGTCGGGTTGAATTTCACCACTTGGCCTCTGTACATCAGCTGTTGGTAGAGCTGGAATCTCTCACTGTATGTTTGCTAGAAAATGTGAAGGATCTTTCTGGGAAGTATCAGGTCACATGACTTTAAAACAATAACTTTATATACATGTTAAATGAAAATACTTATTTTCCCTCCTTCTCCCAGGATGTAAACAGATTTTTGTTGACTCCTGTTTCTGCTGACCACCATCTCAGACACACAAGCTTTCAGTCTCTCAAACTGGTTTGTTTGTTAGCGAGTCATAAATCCAGGTGGTGCTGGAGGTTCCACTTGGAATTTACGGAGCTTCTCACATAGCAGAGCAGCTGAATTGGTGCTGCAGGTAGATGGTGGTGTCTTCAGCCCCATGAACATAATGAAGAGCTGTTACGGGTCCTGAAAGCTGTTTGCTTGCTTGCAATTTTAACCTGCAAATGAACTGAGCAAAAGCCAACAAAGGGGAGAAAAATGTCTTTTAAAACAACGTGTGTGTTAGTATCAGCCCGCGTGTTCTCCTCCAATTGATTCAGTGAATTTTTCTTGCTTATGAATGATCAGACTTATACCCTGATGGAGATGAGTTAAGAGGAGTTATGATAAAACCTAGCAGGAGAAATCGGTGAAGACAGACGATGTCGCGCTGAGAGCATGACAAAAAGACGAGCCTGAAATAAACTGACGTTCCTTTTCCTCCTGTGGAAAAATGCACCACATCAACCAATCAGAAAGAATTCTACGACAACATGAAACACCTGGCTGCTGGACACGTCCAACCTGGACGTCCACTGTCTTTTACTGGACAGCAACTGGTTTCTGGACTGGAACAAATGGTCTTTTGGTGAAAACTGATTGTTTGTAGTTGTATAAAAACCTCCTGAGACATTTGTTGCATTTTGATGTTGTTTATAACTTTGTTGTTTACCAAATTTTGTACACAAACTGTTTATATTTGCATTATAATATGAAAATGGTTAATAAAACAAGTTTAAAACGGTAAAAAATCAAACTTTTTCCTACTGAGATTTGATGTTTTTGTGTGACTTTGGGTCTAGCTGTTATTATAGGAGGTCAGGATGTAAGGAGGTAAAGTGGTTTAAAGCTAAAATATGAAGGTAAAAACAAAAGTTGTCATAGTTAAATTAGGTATCATAGTCAAACCATCATTGATAATAAACAAAGATTAATGATTTGTAAGGCGAAAGAAAACAGAGCGAGTTGAGAATAATTGTATTTTCATTTATTTATCTGTGAGCGTGGACTGTCTGAGGAGCTGTTTTTTTTTCGAGTCAATGTTTTTTGTACCTTTAGGCGAGTGTGTGGGTGTTAAATGTTGTTTATCTCTGATATAAGCTGCAGTCTGTTCCAGTTAAAACAGCTGCAGGTAGGATGACGCATAACGCCGCTGCAGGGCTTCATTGTTTCCGCTCTTTCACTCAGAGTTTCATAAAATAAATTGTCTCTGTTCATCATACTGTGTCACATCAGTTATTTGGAAATGGATGTCTGTGTTCTGTTTTATGTGAGGGTATAAAACCTTTTTACAACTTTTTATAGACAAACTTTGCACGTTTGTTACCTGAAGTTTGGTTTTGTAAATGCATTTAGTCACTGGTTACCAGACATTGCTCCCAACAAGTAATGTAAGAATAAACACATGCGCACAGAACAGGGTTGAGGATGTGCCAGGAATTTATTATTTCATTGAATTATAACATTGATGCATGAGATAATGTGTTATGACCGAGGACAGGGGTATGAAAGGGTGTAACAAATAAATGGTGGACAGATGCTTAAAATAAGTAAATGGGTGTTTATTATATTGAACAAAACAAAGACCGGCTCAAGTGGCAATTTATTTATTTTAAACAGTCATCGTGTCGTCTTCATCTGTGGAAAACCAGGCGGGGCAGGTGTTGGGCTACTTCTTCTGTGGTGGATGTCCAGCAGGAGTCAGTCACTAGGCATGCGTCTGTATCCTGACAGTGCGCGCTTATGTCGTTGTACATCCTTGCATAATGACAATAAAGTACGGTATGACATTTGAAGCATGAAATAAACTTAAAGTGCTGGCTTCACAGAACTGAATGAACAAGATGGATCATGAGGCTGTGCTGCTTCTGGAAAATGTCCCTCCGCTGAATTTACATTTAATTAGATCTTTATGGGAAATATCTGCTTGGATGTTGATCAGCTCCTCGTTTGTGATATATCCCACATGACTGGTAGATGGAAAAAACAGTTTCATAAATGTGACATTATGTAAGTAAACTGCCATTAAAAGGGTAAAAATCGTTTGAATTTTTACAGTTTTGACAGTTCTATTTATGACTAAAGCTTATTGAAAGATTTGAGAAAATAATTAGGAAATAATATCAGTCTGTAAAGTTTCATAACAGAGAGGACTATTTTTTTCCCCTCTAATGGCCCAACAGCCTACCTGAGTATTGTTGCTGACCATGTCCATCCCTTTATGACCACAGTGGAGCATCTTCTGACGCTATTTCCAGCAGGATAATGCACCATGTCACAAAGCTCAGATCATCTCCACCTGCTTTCTAGAACATGACGATGAGTTCACTGGACTCCACAGACCTGGTTAAGGGAGAATAATTCATGTTCAACAGAACCATATGTATCCATATGAGACTTTTATCTCTGTTCTGGTTTCTTTAAACTCTGGAAAACAAATATTTGCTGTTAAAAATCTCAAAAATTGCTTCTTCCTGCATCTGTCTGGTTTGCTGCCGGCCTCTCTGGTGTACAGTGTGCCCTTATGATTGATGCCATTTGACAGTCTGTGCAGAAACTAGAACTGCAAAATGAACAGCTGGCAGAAATAAAACCTCTCTGCGCTAAATGAACTCCCCTGTGTGTTAATATCAAACACCAGGCCTTTATCAGAGGAAGAGAGAATATCAGAATCAATATGGAGTCTGTTTAAAAATGACAATAAAACTGAATTAATTTTCATTAACCTACACACGTGAATGTGAGGAAAGTCATTAAATTCATTGGAATACGCCGTATCAAGTTTGCATAATTTCAATTGCTTTCTGGACAATAAACAATAAAGATGAACCTGGTAAACACAATATTTACATACAACCTGCAAGTACTTTAAATAATTCAGTGTTCGTCAGTCCACAACAAAACGTAACTTCACTTGAGAAACAACTGCATCAAATGTAGTTTTCATTCATAATAATAAAACAAATTATTAAAGTATTTTATTTATAGGTGTCTTTCAGGTCATTGTACAAAACCAGATAGAAATAGAGGGAAGGAAGGAAAACCCCAGAAACATACAAACACGTAAACAGCAGTAGATGGCTATAGTGAGGCAGCGGGGTCGTTCCACCTCATAACTGAAGGGAATGAGTTCGTCTAAAAAGCTCTGTTTATGATGGGTGAGAGAATCTCACTGTTTTATGTTCAGGGGTAAAGGATTGCATAGACAGGGCCGACAGGATAGGCCAAGCTGGATGCCATCCGTGTAGCAATGAAAATCAGCACTTACAGAAAATATTGCCAAGAAGGAGGTACATAAAAAACAAAAGGTCCAAGCAGTGGACTTTGGGGTACACCAGAGGGGACGGGGGATTTGAGTTCAACAACCTGAGTGTGGCAGAGAGGTATGATTTAAACCAGTTCAGGGGTGTTTTAGATAGTCCAATGGGACACTGTGTCAAGTGCTGCACTCAGGTCAAGGAGGATGAGGATGGTGAAGTGTCCAGAATCAGCAGCCACGAGAAGGTCAGTTCTGAACAGTTTCTGTTCTGTGAAGCGAACGGAAACCAGACTGGAAGCGTTGGTATGGATCAGGGGCGTTGCCTGGCCTGGGCATTCCCGGCTCTAGCCCCGAACATTTCATATCAAGCCCCGAATGTTTTTTCATCACAGAAAGAATAAGTTTACATTCTCTCAGCCGCCTTATGACATTACAGAAGATGGTAGTTTTGTAATTTCCTGGCTTATGTGAATGCAACACAGGTACAATATGACCAATCACAGAGGAATTTTATGGAATCCTCCGTGTTGGCTGACAGCCCGGCCTTTTATCCCTAATCTGAACTCTGGTGTTATTTCGAGCGTCATTATTAGCGGTTAAAATGGACATCAGAGGGTTTTTTTTATTTAAAGAAGAGAGAAACTCTTCAGTTGTGGTCGCTGCCGATGGGCTGCAAGACTGTCGGCCGACACACGAAACAGGTAAACCACAAATAATTTAAACCCTGTCTGTCTTAAAATGAAATTCATCATTCATGGCAGTACTTGGTACTTCGAAGGTTAAGCTAGCTGTACTAAACCGTTAGTCCTGCCCTTTTCTGTTCTACACATTTACATTAAATCCAGTGAAGTCTACGTATTTCGCTGGTTTACCCGCTGCTGTGAGTGTGTGTGTGCGCGCACGCACGTGTGCATGCGTTTGTGTTGTAGATGAAAACGGCTTTCCCAGTGTTGGATGTTTGGTTTGTAGATGCTGCTTTAGTTTAAATTTAGATAAATAAAGAACAGCTTTATTATAAATTTATTTACTATGTTTTTGTTTACCTCCAGGTCACTGGCTGGTCAGAATTAAAGAGTTTTATTGAGTGTTTTACATTTTATGTTGCTCACAATACATTTATATTTGGAATAAAAACCAGTCTTTCATGGTCTCACCTTTGTGTGGGTGTTTACTTTATGTATTAATGAGGTTGGTGGTTCTTGTATGTGTGTGTTGCTCCAGGACAGGCGTGTTCAAGACTGGGAAGGAAAAATCAGAGTATACCACTAGTTTAAACTCGGCTATACTACTGAAAAAGTAGTAATGGTAAAGATGGAAAACAGCAAGTGAAAGAAGGTGTTACGACCCAAAGTAGGAGTATGATTGGACGTAACAAAAAAAAAAGATAACGCTGGGACAGATGTAAAATTATAATCAGCTCATTTTATTGGCACAGCAGTGAAACGCCGAATAAAACCTGTAAAAGAAATAACCAAGTGTTGGGGTTAGAGAAACTGCTGAAATAAATACAAAGGAATTAACAAAACCCTGTATAAAACCCACCGAGTGAAACCAAAAGAATGTACAGAACTCTGTGTGACAACCCAAACCAAACAAAAGAGCAGCAGTTTCATAAACTAATGTGACCGTCGTCACAAACAAAATACTAAACTAGCCCAACACCAAACTAAACAAAAGATAACCACAATGGCAGAACACAAACCGAAGGGTAGCAAAGATTGAACTAAAACTGAGTGTAAACCAAAAGGTAAGTCCAGACTAAAACGGACTGATCTACCGTCCCCCACCGGGAACACACAAGCAGCCAGGATTTATCCTGCTGCACTCACTCGAACAGTCACACACCAAACAGACTACCACATAGCGCAGCGGACACCCAGTAAACCATGCTACCATTTTCTGCCACACTCGGAGACGAGGCCACCTGCGCTGACCAGCCTCGCTCCTACAACATGACTACAGTGAATAAGGTGAGGGGAAGCGGCCTGTGCCATTCCAGCTTCCCCTCCCGACTGAACTCTGCAGCAGCCTTTTTCAATTTTTGCTTCCACTAAGCTGCAGCCTGATTGACTGCTCGTTCAGCCAATCAGAGGGGAGGAGACTGGGGTGTGTTGGAATCCAGCCAATCCAGACAGAGCTCTGACTCAGGCAATCAGCGGCAGAATGAGCCGCAGCTGCCAGCAATCGGCAGTGGCCGTAACAGAAGGAAAGAAGGGAAATGATGGAAGGAAAACAAGTGAAGCCTGTAGGGAAAGAAGGAAGAGAGAGATGAGATGATAGAGAGGTAGTAAATACTACAGCATGATCTTTATTCTGAAGATTGCAAGTGACTGAAAACAGTTTACGTTCATTTTGTTGCAGAAGATGTGCACTAAAGAGCAAGTTGTGGAGATAAACAGCAGATGTCTGAAAAAGTAAAAGTTTAATACTGATTTTAGAGATCTTGTTTACATTGTCACATTTAAGATTGAAAATAAATACATATCGAAGCATAGCGCATATTGTAGTATTTGCACAATGCTCAAGAAAGCTTAAATAAAAAGTCGTTTTTACTGTGTTGGTTTACTGAGATTTCTTTACGAGGGTGTGGGCTCAGCCCCCAATGTTCCCAGGTCCAGGAAACACCCCTGGTACGGATTATTCAGAGAGATGATTATGAACATGAGATGCAACAGTTTTTTACAAGACTTTGGCAACGAAAGGTAGACTGGACGGACGGGGTTTAAATTCTACTATACAAGGTTTTTAAAAAACACAGGAAAAATATGAACACAGAATAAACTTGGGTGACATCTCTGGTTTCCACTGAAAGGAACGCGGGTTTCTTTTAGGAGGAGATAGCCATTTACATTTTCTGCCGTGTTCCAGGCAAACTCACTGACACATTTTGATTTGGACACTGAAGACGTGAAGATTTATGACAGACAGGAGGCAGAAACTATTGGCCTCTTAAAGATGTTAATGTATTACAACTTCAGTTTATTTATTTATATATATATATATATATATATATATATATATATACACACACAGGCCATTTACCATTAAGTTTCTGCTACATCAGCTGTCTGCTTCCTGCATTTTATTCCTTTTCAGCAAACTGTGAGCTACATTTTCATTGGACCAGAGTTCATTTCAGTTTGGATGTGCATCCACACCTTCAGAAATAAACCAGACTTTCAGAGGAAATTATCTTTGTCTAGATTAAGAAGGGCTGGTACGAATGCACCTTAACTATGTACTTGGTGAAAGTGGAGAGAAAAACCCAGGAACAAACATTGAGCTGAACCAGATTTAGAGAGTTTCCATCTGCCTTACCTGGTGGGTGGATGATAAAGGAATTCAACTCCAAACTTCAGTACTCTATCAGGATCAAATGGTGGTTTGATGTTTTCAAAGACAAAAAACTTTGAAGGCCAAACGGTACCAAAGAAAATTCCTCAGGTTTGTTTGACCTCTGCCTTAATGTTAATCAGAATCTGGTCATTTAAGCCGTTTCCACCAATGTGCAGGTCAGGTCGCGTCAGGAAGCATTTTTTTGTGTTATCAAATGAGAAAACTGGGAGGGGTACCCTAATATCTGACTCATCGTCAGGGGAGTTCCTGGACCTGGAGCCATTGGGGGCTGAGCCCACACCCTCATAGAGGAATCTCAGTGAACCAGCACAGTAAAAACAGCTTTTTATTTAAGCTTTCTTGAGCATGGTGTCACCTTGTTTAAAGCCAAATTCTGAAATATG